>NC_141109.1:1905000-1925000 GCF_041138505.1 Cibotium barometz
TCCAACCGGAGGACAAGCATGAAGTTTTCCAGAAGTTGGCAAACCTGTCAACTCATGGAAAAAAGTTTCCAGCAGTTTCGTCAATTGGCTACCAAGTCTTAGACGACGGATGACCATGCCCTTATTGGTCTTTTCATACATGGCCTTAAAAATAAAGATTACATGTATGAGGTGGAAAAGGCAAAGCCAAAGAAGCTGGAAGATGCTGTTCACGCAGCACAGATGTACCATAAGTCTGTCGGGGTCTTCCAAGCTGCAGGATCCAAAAACTTCTTCAGGGACAACGCCCAAACGTAAATTTACGCCATGGCAAGCATCACACCAAGAGGGCAGTTCGCGTCCAAAACAATTGAAGAATGGCAAGTTTGCCAGGGCTCGGGTCATTTGCTTTCATTGCAAACAACCGGGTCATAAGAAGTCCTTTTGTCCTCACCGATAGGACAAGGTAGCTACAGGCAGACCTTTCCACGGGGTAAGCCCGGAGATGAGAATTATTTTTATTAAAAAACCACTCATAGCCAAAAATGAGATCCACCCGCCGACCGAGGTTCATAAGGTGGAAATCTAGTGGCTTTGAGTAACTATGAATAGAGATTGGCAACTAGGTCAGTTTCTCGGTCCACACCTGTACTCCACCGCCAGCTAAGTGCACCCTATACACATGGTCGCTAGGACATGTCCTCAACGACATTTGCTGCACAAAGGCATGATCAACATAATTATGAGTGCTTCCTGGATCAAACAAGATGTGCACTAGAACATTTTGAACTTGATCGCTTGTGTGGAGAAGATCATTTGGTCCCCAACAGTGTTGTATTAAAACTACAAGAATTACAAGGACTAGAATCTAAGTGATGAGTATGAATGAAAAGAACTTCGGAAGTACCTTGTAGCTCTTAAAGATGCACATCCTTCCTTGGAAACTATTCAGGGATGTAAATTTCCTAGTGATGTATTTATTTCTACAATGGAAATACAACATTTATTGAATTTTTAGTTATTTTCTTGTGTCTTGGATCCGACTGTTCAATTTTGTGAATTTAATTCAGTCAATGTATGGGAATCCAAGTTATTAAACGTCAATCTGAATTTAAAGATGTATTTCTGGATGAATTGCCCTATGGTTTACCACCCCGTCGAGCGGTGGATCATCAAATTGAACTCCTTCCGGGCACAGCTCCTGTTAGTATTCCTCCTTATCATATTAGCCAAAGTGAGGAGGATAAGATTGCTCGCCAACTTAAGGAATATTTATGTATGGGGCACATTCATGAAAGAAAATCGCCTTGTGGTGCACCAGTTTTATTGGTTTGCACAAGAAGGATCAAACATGGCGTATGTGCGTGAATTACAAGCGATTTAATAAGGTGAGGTTAAGAATAGGTACCCTTTGCCACGTTTTGATGACTTGATTGATCGCCTTCAAGGTGCCAAATATTTCACTAAGATAGATTTGCGCACTAGCTATCATCAGATTAGAATTGCTGACAAGGACATTCCGAAGACTGCATTTCGAACTCGCTTTGGTCATTATGAGTTTCTCGTTTTACCTTTCGGGTTAACTAAACCCGAAATACATTCCAAAACAAATGATGAATGATATTTTTCGTGATTCATTGGGTAAATTTGTAGTGGTTTTCTTGGACGATATTCTTGTATTATATAGTTGGTCTCTGACTAAACATGCTGAGCATCTCCGTTACGTCTTGGGAGTTCTGAGATGTGAACGGCTTTATGCTAAGTTGTCCAAGTGTGAGTTCTTTCCAAAAGAACTCAGTTATTTGGGGTATAGGATCACTCAAGATGGTCTATCCATAGAGTTTGATCGTATTGAAAGGGTAACGCAATGGCCAGTACCTCGTACAATTCGTCAACTGAGATCTTTTCTCGGTTTTGTGGGATTTCTTCGAAAATCGATACAGAATTATTCTCAGCTGACTGTTGACTTTACTTCTATGTTGAAGGGTAAGTCTCGTAAGTCAGTGGCTCCTATTCGCTGGAATGAAATGATGCAACTTACCTTCGATACCTTAAAAGGTAAAGTACGAGAAGCCCCTGTTTTGGCACTTCCCGATCCTTCTAAGCCTTATGTGCTTGAGACGGATGCCAACGATTTTGCCGTTGGGGTGGCATTGCTCCAGGAGGGTAAACCAGTAGCGTTTGAAAGCAAGAAGTTCAATGATGCTCAAACGTGGTACCCTACTATAAGGAGAAAGAGCTTTTTGTGATCATTCATGCTTTAAAGACTTGGCGACATTATTTATATGGTTCGCAGTTCTTGATCTTGACTGATCATGAATCTTTAAAATATATATGCAATCAGCAGGATTTGTGAGGTTGCAAGGCTAGGTGGGCTGAACTTATGCAAGCTTTTGATCTTATGATCAAGTATCGTAAGGGTTCTTCAAATCGGGTTGCGGATGCGTTGAGCCGTATTGGTGAAGTTAATACCCTTAGCTTCACTGAGATCACTTCTCATCTATATGATTCTTTTCGGGGTAAGTACCACACTGATAGAACGTTTTCTAAATTTTGGACTTTGGCTCAGAGTGGTCCACACTCAGCAAAGACTACTGACCCGAAGAATCAATATTACATTGGTAATGGTTTATTGTATCGTTACGGTAAGTTTTGTGTCCCGGAGGACATCTCGCATATGTAAAGAAAAGGATCCTATATGAATGTCACTAACGTTCCATCCATAGGTCATCCAGGTATACAAAGGACTTTGGCCCTAGTCAAAGCAAAATTTTATTGGCTGAAAATGAAAATTGATGTGCAGGATTATGTCCTAAAGTGTGTCCAATGCCAAATTAACAAAGCTGAGTGTCATAAGGCGACAGGTTTGTTGCATCCATTAGATATTCCCAGTCATAAATGGGAGAGCATTTCTATGGATTTTATCACGAGTTTACCCCGGACTAGTCGTGGTCACGATGCTATTTGGGTCGTTGTTGACCGGTTTACCATGCTTTCTTCCAATGAAGACTACAGTAAAAGCTTTTGAATTGGCTTACCAATTCGTGGATCAGCTTTTTAGACTTTATGGTTTGCCATTGGATATTGTGAGCGATAGAGACTTTATGGTTTGCCATCGGATATTGTGAGTGATAGAGACTCTAAGTTCACGAGTCATTTTTGGTCGGAAGTATTTAAAAAATTGGAAACATCATTGAGTCTCAATTTTTCTGAACACCCGGAATCTGATGGGCAAATAGAAAAGGTGAATCGGATTTTGGAGGATATGCTTCATGCTTATGTCTCCAAGAAACCTTCAACTTAGGAACAATATCTTTCCTTGGTTGAGTTTGCCTACAATATCTTTCCTTGGTTGAGTTTGCCTACAATAGTTGCAAGCACACCTCGACTGGTTACAGTCTGTTTATGCTCTTGTATGGTTTTCAACCTAAAGCACCAAATGATGTGGGTCTTTCAGGAGTTGAGCTGGATTCCTCTCATAATTTTTTGCAAGATATGCAAGAAATGTTGAAGGAAGCTCGAGAATCAGTTAAAACTGCTCAGGATTGCACCAAGTTTTATGCTGATCAACATCGTTCACCTAGGGAGTTCACTCCTAGAATGATGGTTTATTTAAAAGTGACGAAAGATTCCATGACTTTATCGAACTGGGAAATGTGCTAAGCTGTCTCCTAGATACTGTGGTCCATTTTGCATCTTACAGCGAATTGGTTCTGTTGCTTATGATTAGAACTACCTCCCCATGTGTTAGTTCATCCCGTCTTTCAACGGTTAGTCGATTGAAAGAGCATTTAGGAGGTGGAGATAGTCCTATTACTCCTACTGAACTTGTAGAAGTTGCAGACTTAACCTATGTTCCACATGAACTAGAACGGGTTCTTGATCATCGCAATTGTATGCTTTGATCATGGAGTATTCATGAGGTGAAGATTAAGTGCAAAGATAGGTATGATGAGGATTTAACTTGGGGGGCTGTCGAGCTTATTAAGTAGCATTTTCCCCAGTTTCATTGCAAGAGTGCAATGTTTTGAAGAAGGGAAGTATGTCATGTTCCATGACGGTTTCATCAGTGTAGAAGTGTCCATGGATGGAAGGATTACACCATTGTGTAGCAAATGCTTGCATGTTGAGCACTCTAGCAATCCCATATGCAAAGTGGATTGCTAGGCCCTGGTTGCTAGGCCCTGGAGGCTGGAGGCCTGGAAAACTATATAAGGGGCCCCTACCCCTCATAGTTGTGCCATTGACAGTAGTCTCTCTTGAGCCCCTTTCTTGGGTTGGCGAGCTAGCTATTATGTGTTCTGGTGCTGCTGTTGAGTCGAGTGCATGGTGGAGTGGGACTCTACATGGGTGCTCGAGGTTCTGAAGGAAGGTGTGATCCCTTGGCTCGGGGGTGGTCAGGCGGTAGAGTATATCCATGGCCATTCTTTTCCTTTATTAGTTTATTGCATATATGTTTCGTGAGTTAGATTCTAGGGTGACCGCAAGGGTCACAACAATGCACACCTACAATAGGAGCTGCATAATGTGACAAGAGGAGAGCTGAGTATAAATGATTACTCATTGAAGGTTAAAGGGCTTGTAGATGCTCTTGCATCTATTGGATCACCAAAATAGATTATGACGATATGGTTTCGGTGAGACCTTGAATGGTCTTGACAAAGAATATAGCAAGTTTTAGAACTTCATTAGAGTTCAAGAGAACTTTCTTGATTTTCAGAAACTGATTGCTCTTCTCATTTGTGTGAGGAGATAAATATTGGGATAGGTTTATCCCTTTGGAAATCTAATGATCAGGCCTTCTATTCAGATATAGGTAGAGACAAAGGGAGATCATCATCTAGAGGCCAAGGTGGAGGCCAGTGTAGAAACAGATATAATGGGCATCAGCCAACAACAACATGAATCAAACGTACAAATAGGTGGAATAGGCCACTCTAGAGTTAGGGGGAGTCAGAGAGGTTGAGGTGGTTGGCAAAAGTAAATCAAAGTAAATAGCACAGAGTGCTATTATTATGGCAAACCAGGGCAGTACGTGGCAAACTAGGACACATGGCAAAGGATTGCTCTATGAGAAGTAGAATGATAGCAAAAGTGGAAAGCCGCAGCTAGGCAACTATGCATCATCAAGTAAATAGGGTGGTGATAATAAAAATGAGTAACTATTTGTGATGCATCATATACTCAGTTCCATGATAGGAGATATGTCAGGATCCGGAGATATTTGTTATGTGGATTATGGTGCCCCTAACCACATGGCCAGTCATTGTTAACACATAGATTTATCCTTAGCTATTTACCATTTATTTGTCGAATAAATCATGAGAATTCAATCGACTTACTGAATGTATGTGTCATTTTGTACCACACTTGTTAACATCTTAAGGCACAAAGCACACTCTTATGTACTTATTCATTCATTCTTCAGAGGTAATAGTAATATACGCAGTCATTGAAGGTTTGTCAATTACTTGTTCTTTATTTCTTTGATTGATTATATTGTTATCTTTAATGTTCTTTAATGTTCTATATCTGTGATGCTTTAATATGTGTAATTGTATTCGTTGGTTTTTCCACCAACACTTTGGCGATCTTACTATATATGATGTCTATTTGAGTCTCTTGGTTCTGATTGCTTGTTTGCATGTTCTTTTTTCATGCATGGATTTCTGACTGATTGAGCGATTACCTCTCCCAGTAGCGAAGTGGATAATTGTGTCTAGCCATTATCGTGAAAGCATGGGTAAATCCTTTTTTCGTTTAGATTATCATTACCATGGTTTAACGTTCTTCTTATCTATTATTCATCTTTTGCCTACAATCTTTTATCATAGTTTGCATTTTCTTGGCTATCATTGTGTTCACAATCTTTTCTGCTCTCTTCCCATTCTTCACCGTCATAGCTTTCATCGCGTGCACAACTTACTCTATTATCCACATTCCATAGCAACCATGGTGATATTTGAGAGGCTCACTGAAGACTCAGCTTTCTGCTCCAGTCTCTTCCTTTTGCCTGAACCAAAATTTATATATCATGAATTCTATATGCTCAAATATGCAATCAAGGAATGTATAGGATATCACCAAACATCTCCCTTCATGAGCACACATGACTCACCTGGTGATTGCTGTGGTCTAAGTATAGCAGCAGAAAAGTCCAGCTTCCTCTTGAAAGGAGGGGCCTGAGAATCAACTATTCCAAAGCACAAACTTTTCTCATCATCAAGGAAGAAATCCCCAGGGCCAAAGAAAGCAAAACAATGAGGAAGAAGTGAAAACCAAAAGGGACAATCTCTGACCTTTCTTTTCCTTTTCCATGCTGTTGGAGTTGCACTGGTGAATCTTCTTCTCTCTCCCAAACTTGAGCTGCAGCCTAGGTAACCTGGAGATCTGGCAGTGGTAGTAGTCTTCAGGCAGGTTGCAGTCTGGATGGAGTGTGTTGGGTAGGAAGGGATAAGTGAGGGAAGGAAAAGGATGATGGGAGGGTGCTGGCAAGGATGAAAGATTTGGAGGTAGGGGAGGGAAGAGTGGTTATGGAACTGATTATGAAATCATGATTGGCACAAGTTCCAAGGCAAAAAGTGTCCCATTCACATGTGCCAAGTTTCAAACTCCAAGAGATCTGGGTCCCATCCACACGTGTGAAAAAACGACTCCATTCCACACGTGTGGTATTTAGTAGCTGCCTTGTTTGTATTTTGCACTAATCTTTTCCCTCTTGTTTAATCTCTCCTGTCTTGGCCCTCCCCTCTCAGCTCTCTTGCCTCCTTACCTCCCTACTCTGCACCATCAGTATCCTGACCAACAGCACAGGTTCATCCCCAGCACAAGGTACTCATCAGCAGCACAGCACACCCACAGATAGCTTCCAGGTCAGTAACACTCTCTATATCCTTATCTTCTTGTTTAATAGTATAACACACATACTTTTGGGATGTGATGTAGCTTAGATATTAGGATAAATATTATATGCATTCCTTAGCTTTTTCCACTGCAACCATAAGTAGGAAGACTTTTGAATTGGGCTGGTTGACTGAGAGATTGATCATCTTTATAGATTTAGCAATGTTTGCAGATCTTAAAGTGTGATAATTGCACTTAAGGGTAAAATTTTATTTATAGTTTCTTTCTTCAGTCTGTGCACTCTTCTTACCTTCCATAGACTCAATCCATCCTGCATCAAGTTGCAAACACAGTGAAATGACTGAAGGCGTGTTCCAGCATGCTGCCTCATGAATTTGCAGGAAAACGCGAGGAGAAGGCTTTAGGAATTTCAAACAGCCGAAATCGCGTTTTGTTGCAAATATTGAACTGTTGCCTCATCCACCCCTGTCATTGTGGTTTTGTGTCTTTCCAAGTTGTCCATGGCTGTGCACTCCTTGCATAAACTCAATCCATATTGTATTTAGTTGTAAAGACAGAGATATCACTGTAGGAATGTATCAGCATGTTACTTCAGGTATTTGCAAGAAAACGCGAGAGTGAGCTGTTAGGAATTTCAAACTGTCGAAATCGCGTTTTGTTGCAAATTTATAAATGTTGCTTCATCCACCCCTGTCATTGCCTTTTTGTGTCATTCCATGTTCTCCATGGCTGTAATCTCTTTCCATTGCTTTGTATGCAGCTTGTTAGAGTGATAGCAAGAACCAAGTCAAATGCAAGGAGTGCTGGCAAGGGGCCAGGGCTTGCTGCAGCAGCAATAGCTGGGCAGGTATCAAGGAATTTAGTGTGCCTCCAAAGGGAAGAGTTGCACATGGCAGGAAGGGGAACCCAATGAGCCTGCTCCAGCAAAAGGCCAAGAGATTGAAACATGGTGCAGGTGTGCTAAAGGAGATCAGGAAGCAACAGAAAGCTATAGGCTTTGCAATCCCCAAGACACCTTTCCTCCAAGTTAAGAGATGCAAAGGAAACTCCCATGGATATTTCCAATTAGTTCAGACACTGCAATTTTGATGTTATCGATGTTTTGCTACTTCTATACCATAACAAGTATGTGGGTGACTGCTTCTTTTGGGATTCTTCTTTAATATTGAGCTCTTGTAGCCTTTGATTTCTTAATGCTTTTTTCCTTACGCAGTGACTACTGGAGCTTTGCTTCTATTGACATCTAGCAGAAGCAATGCTTTATATTCAACTCTCTTAAAAACACACACAGAGAGCTGAAATTGTAAGTGGTGTGTGTGTTATTTTTAACTTTAAACTGGGTGGTTGCAGGATCAGGGTGCCCAGTTTTGTCCACTCAGGCACCCTGTAAATAGTAAAAAAACAGGCATTTATTTACCTTTAGTGGCCAATCTCTCCTAGCTAACGAAGGAATTTCCTTTCAAGTTCTTTTGTTGGAACGTCACATGCAAAGTTGGGAATATAGTTGCATAATCTAATTAAGCATTAGATAGTTAAAAGTTCTCATTCCCTTAGGTACAAGCTCAATGTATACACCATGTCCCAAATTTGGGATGGTTCCATAAAATGCTAATATCTTTCACATATAAACTCATATGAGATTTCCACTTTGCATCTTATATCTTCACATAATATAGAGCTTAACTTGATTTTTTAAGAAATTTTTAAGCTATTTGTCTATTTTCTTTAAATATTTCAAGGTCTTTAAAGTGTTATAATATATGCCACTTTTTGCACCCACAATAACTACCACTTAAAAATGCATAATCTTGTAGATCAAAAGAGTAGTAGATAGTGAGACATTGGTAGAATGTGGTGGTTAGTCAAAATTGCAAATCCAATGGTTTGATTTTTAATGATCTCTTTTCTAAAATTCTTCCAGGTTATCAGAAGGCCTGCAAATACTAATAATCTAATTAGTAAAATTACATTTTTGATGTAAATCATCTAAAACCTATAAGGACTAGTGTACTTGCATTGGTGCATCTATGGAAAAAAAATTAGATCACTCTAAGTATGGAAAGATTATTTTTTTATTGTTTTATCATATTTTTGGTTAATTTTGATAAATTGGACTAATTTATACTAATTTAAGTTATATTGGGGTTAAATTTGACTATATGTGTATTTTCTATTAGTTTCTTGATCTCGTTTGAAGTACCTTTCCCCCCCAAAGTTGTTGTCCAAGAATTGTCCCAGTCCAGCATAAACTGGATAAAACTGGACACCCTGATCTTGCAACAACCCAACTTCATTATTTTGATTTAATGCACACTAACTGAATTATATGTATTGCAGTTGTATTAGAAGGCTTCTAGATGCATTGGATCACTGTATTCCTAATGTCAATCTTTTGGATTCAATAGAGCCAATAAATTTAGAGGTAGAAAGTCGTTCCCTCTTCTACTGATGTCTATTTCATGCTATGCCTTTGAACCTATTGAATAATTTTGTTTTGTTCAGATGTTAGCAGTTTCTAACATATCTTTCCAACTGTACAAACACCACAACAAGATGATTCAAGTAGCTACGACTGGAGAGTGCTGATCAGTGCCAAATATATACTTTCAAGCTATTTTGAGATAGGACATCCAGACCTTGTAAGAAAAAATAATTTTCATTTAGCTTCAAAATAATTGATATTGGTACAAAGTGTTCTAAATCATCATATGCCATTGTAGATGAGAGAAGATAGCTTTAGCTCGAACTATGTATATAGTTTCAGAGCTGATACAATTTGGAAGTTTTTGAAGTATGCCTCCCCCAAACCTATTGTACCAGCTACTGTCGAGTTGGGTGAGAGCTCTAAAGTCCGAGAAGGTGTCATACACCTTGATGACACAGATGATGCTGATGTGGTGCCACAGGAACAAGGACCTAGTGCTGATGAGGAGAAGCCACAGGAACAAGGACCTGTGCTGCTGATGTTATTGAGGAGAAGATGGAGCAGCAGCAAACAGATGCTCTAGGGGCAGTAGAGGAGACAATGGAGCAGCAGCAAACAGATGCTCCAGGGGCAGTAGAGGAGACAATGGAGCAGCACCAAGAGATTGTACAGGACAGGATGGAGAAGCAAAAAATAGATTCTCCAAAACAAGATGATACGGAGAGCTTGGACCATGTAGAGCAACCTCTGGATCAAGCTGTAGATAAATAGAAAATGGTTGTCAAGAATATGTTCTACATATACAATTAAACACTTCTGTACAAAATTTTACTTTATTGAATATAATACCTTTGTTTATGGAGTCTATGTTATCTCAAATTTTAAATTTTCAATGTCTTTGCATTTTATTGAACTCTCTCTTCTTTTGAGCACTTGCAAAAAAGCAATATGAATCAATAGGGTAAAGTAAACTAATAGCAGTGCTTAATGAGACTAGGATAAGTCAGATGGTGTACCTTCTTATTGTTGTAGATAAATAAAAAGTCCTTTGAAATAGAACCTTCTGTCTCAAACAGAATGTCATTGCGCAATTGAGCTAGGGAGCAACATTGTCTTAATGAGATATTAACTAGCACATCACCATTCTCAACAACATCAATATCAAGAAGTTTATTTTTTGCACCAAAAGAATCTTCATCTTGATCCATTCGGACTAGTTTTGTGCCTAGCATTCGACTGCGCTTATAATAAAAAGAAAAAATAAAATTTTGTGATGCAACCATGTACTTCAGTTGCATATAAGGTTGGACAACCTCACAAAACACTGAACTACATGTCTTCTTATCCCAACCTTTATCCAAAAATTGTGGCATGCATGCCAGACTTGTTGCTTTAACTGTGAACATTGTTTTTGAAACCTTCACTGGAAAGGTATTAAACAAGTCTACAAAAACTGTGAGAGGCATGCATAAAGAAATATTTATTATCCTTGTGGCAATATTGGGCCTCAGAGCTTTCTGTACTTCTTCAAAAAGCTTGGCCCTATATGCCTCTGTGTAACACTAAAATGTGGGAGAGGCCAATCCACTAAATTCCATGCCGGAAGGTCTTGTTTTCTTAATACACCATGTGTGCTAGCATTGTCCAGCAAACTGATAAAAATGATCAGTAAAAAATATACCCGATTGAGCTAGCTCTATTGCACATCGACCTTGGTATTGTTGTTCTCCTATCGATCCATGCAAAACATCTATAAATCCCAGAATACAATCGATGTTTTGCCATGTCTCATACGATGAAGGGTATAAACCTGAAATAAAATAATACAAGAATGTCAATAAGCAAAGAAAGAATGCTTCATCATAAAAATCCATACACCTCATAAAGAACAAAACCACAATAGAAAAATATACAATTAGGCCTGTGTTGCGGAAGATCATTTGGATAGTCTCACAAGACAAGTTCTTTATGTATGTACACATGCTGAATCAAAACTTCTTTCACACCGATATCTTCCCTCTAGTGATTTTAAAATCTCGTACTCTTTCCTTCCATGACGCCAAGAAAATATTTTTTGTCTGGGGTCTCTTTCTTTTGCTAGGTTGCATGAGCACCCATGCTCCTTTCGAAACACTAAACCTTTCCCAAGTTCCTTCCGTTTTGACTGTACTTGAATTCTCTACCGACGAAGAAATAGAAGAAGCAGGTCGACGGGGTAAGGATGTGTGGTATAATTATGCCTTCATAACATTATCATTCACAGAGCGTCTTCCAGAAGAATGGCCATAGTTTTTATTCACCATGGAGACCTTGTGAATCTGTAACAACAGCAAAGTAATGTAAACAAGATAACAAAGTGAAGTTTCAAGAAAGAGAAAGTGGGCAGACAGACAGTTGACAAGAAACATCTTACTCTAAGCCAAACAAGATCAAGGGAGCAGTTTTGGAAAAGAAGAGGCTGCTGCACAATGAGACAGTGGTGTAGAATAGTAGACCTTTCGAAGGAAAGGCAGCACAACATTTCAAAGTTCAAAGGAAGGTGGAAGCGAGAAGGCCCTTGTCAGAGAAAATGTCAGACTAGATTCTATCTTCATGTCCAAAGATCTGTGAGAATAAAAAACCAATCTCCACATTAATGTAGCACGCTTGTACCTACATAAAGTATTGTTTCTTTTATCTATTTTCTCTTATTTTTATGAATTTCCAACATTACGTCGGCCCTCTGTTGATTGGTTGATTGGTTGAGAGCTTATTTTTATGAATTTCCAACATTACGTTGGCCCTCTGTTGGATTGGTTGAGAGCTTATTTTTCCAAACCGTAAAAGGCCCCAAAATGAGCTCCCTTTTTTCCTAATGAGACAAGATAAGGAACACCTTTGTGAAAGCTTTATTAGGTGTTGTGGGGTCACCTATGGAACTAATGGACAAATACAATGAAAGAGTCAGAGAGTTTTTGGAACCTGTGGAATGTACGGTTGGGGAAGAAACTAGACTTTTGCTAGGCAGGCCTTTTTCCTCACATGAGCTAGATTTTGTGGTTGCTTCAGTCAAAACGGATAAATCACCTGGTCCTCCAGATGGGCTACAAGCATAGGTGCTCTAAGAAATAATGGGATATGCAGGTGAAGATCTATGCTAGCTACTTAATGCATGCAGGAGAGATGGCCAATTACCAAAACAGATGAATTATGGGCTAATGCAGCTAATTCCTAAGGGGGGGACAAGCTAGATGTTAAGAGCTACAGACCACTCACAATGTTAGATACAACTTACAAAGTGATGGCCAAGGCTCTTGCCTTCAGACCCAGGTCATTGGTTAGTCAAAGGGTCCATGCCATGCAATATGGATTTGTTCATGGAAGGAGTATCCATGAGGCTCTCTTGAACACAATCACTGGCATGGAGTGGGCTGCAGAGCAAGAGGATCAATTTGTCATGATAAACATGGATTTAGAGAAGGCTTACAGGGTTTGCTGGGACTTTATCTTAGTTGTCATTGAAAGGATGGGGTTTGGGACCATGTTCTGCCATATGGTCAACACCCTCTTCTCACTAATGCATTCTTAGCTGTTCAAGTCAATGGCTATGTCTAAGAAAGGTTTCAATTGAGAAGGTCAATCAGGCAAGGGTGTCCATTGGCCCCCCTCTTGTTTGCCCTTGTTTACAGACCCTTTATTGAGGAATGTAGATAGGTTGGTGCAGAGAGGAACCATCAAAGGTCTCCCACTCCCAAATGGAGGTACATTCACTTGTCATCTTTTTGCTATGACAACAGCAATATAGTCAAGTGTGAGAAAGAATGTATACAGACATTGGTACAAGTATATGAAGACTTCTGTAAAGTGAGTGGCTCAAAGATAGCACATCATAAAACTGAATGTCTCCTATTAAACTACAACCAGCAGTAGCAGAGTGTGTTGGATCAATTGGGTCTTAAAAAACATTGGGATTGGTAAAGTGGTCAGATACCTTGGATGTCCCATTGGAGTTGGTATCACTAGGCATCAGTGCTTTGAGTGGATGTATCAAAAATCATGCAGAAGGTAAAGTGCTTTGAGTGGATGTATCAAAAATCATGCAGAAGGTTGAAAGTAGCTTCCAACTCAAGATTAGTCTTGTAGGTAGACTTATTGCTTTGAAGCATATGCTCATGGCTCTACCTATATACATTGCTACATTGTTTAAATTCTCAAGTTCAAAATGGAAAAAGGTGGAAACAGGTTACGGGAGGCTTCTCTGGTGGTTTGTTGAAGATAATTTGCTGAAGATAGGGCTTGGTCCTGTGTTTCTTGAGACCAGGTATGCTCTGCAATATAGGAAGGAGGGTGGGGCATCCCTAAGCTAACAGACAAAGTAGAGCAGTTGTTATCAAAGTGGTTAAAATCACTTGACTCTGCCCAACCATGGGCTGAAATTGTGAGGTGGAGGATTTCTTGTGCCAAGGTAGAAGGAAGGCAGTGGCCTGGTGTTAATTGGATTGACAAGTTGCTTGTGCCTGAAAGGATCAAGATTAAAGGCTCTAATAACACAGCAAGGTGGTGGACAGCTAGAAGCAAATGCTGGAACAGGCCAATTGAAAGGGTAATCCAAGAGTAGACTCCTCTCTTGAACAGTGCATTTGGCTCAGTAAAGTAGTGATGGAAAACCTGCAGGACTACACAATTGGAGGTTGGCTAAGTAGTGCCATGACAAGGGTTTAAGGTTTTTTAAGGACATGTGGAATAGTGAGGCTCAGCAATGGATGATCCCTTGAAATCTGGCAAAGCTGCAGTAGGAAGGAAAGGGAATTTCTATCTCAAGTAACTTCTAGGATCAAGCCCACATGGCCATCAGCACCATTTATCTCAAGTGAGCAATCATTGAAGGAATGGGAAGTAAATGGGAGAAGACTAGGTAGTAAATTGAGACTCAAAAGGCACAACTCTAAGTGGGTTTAGAGGATGATAGACAAGTGGGCAAAGATGGATTGCAGGCTATCTTTTGGATATTGCAAAAGGTTGACCAAGAAAGTCTGGAAATCTTCAGGTTCATGTAGGTTAGATATACTACTCTGGAGGATCATGCATTACAAACTACATGTGAGAGAGGTAATTTCAAAATGGGGAGATGGCAATCCTTTATGTCCTTGGTGTCAAAGCCAAAAGGAAACTATGAGGCATGCTCTATGGGAGTGCAAGGCAGTTCACCCCATATGGAGGAAGGTTGAGAAGCTTCTTTCAAATTGTGGAGTGATAGATAAGTTGTATTGGAAGCAAGCTCTACTTGGTTTTAAAGGTAGGATGAATCTAGCCTGTTACAAAGTATGGAACACTTTGAGGGCCTTTGTTTTGAATGAGTTATGGGAGTCCAGGAATGCTCTAGTTCATAAAAGGCTTGGAAAGGATATAACTTTCAACTCAGAGAGAGTGAGGGATATTTTGGTTCAAGCTTGCAAGCTTGCTAGGTCAAAGGGTGGAAGAATTAGAATTTCTGGAGCTAATATGCTGATTAGGTCTTTAGTAGGATCTAAGTTGTAACCTGTGGGTGCTATATCTCCTCTCTAATACTAATAGAAACTTTCTTTTTGCATTTAAAAAAAAAGAGTGCTACTCCATACATGTCTCATTCAATTCATTGATTCCAATGTGAGTATCCATATGTGACATATGTTTATGTGGCTTTTTTTGTATGCAAAGATGCCTCCTTGAAGTTGTCTTTAACGGAGTGCATAGCTCTTATCCGTCAGAGATGGGTCATGCCACTATCAAATGTAAAGCCTATCTCTACTCCCCCGAGGACGAGTCTTTGTTTTTATGCATGCAAGAATACTCTTGCCCGTTCGAGGATGGGTCATGCCACTAGTGAATACACTAGAGAAAATAAGTATATGGGGATTTTCATTGACCCTAAAATGGATCAAAACCCTGAAAAGATAGTGAAGGGCTAGTGGACACATGTGGTCCATACAAAGCACATACGGACAATATAGAGCACATCTGGTCCATACAAAGCACATGTGGACAATATAGAGCACATAGAAACCTACTTGAAAATTATGGTATCTTTCACTAGTGAATATTGAATGAAAAGGTGTGATGTTCCCCTCTATAATCTTCAGTGGCCTAAGCCCGATGAACATCATATTGGAGCCTTCTGAAGCATTCCTTCTCCAATCCTTGACACATGCTTGCCCTAGTGTTGGAGTTAGAAGAACTCAAAACTTTCCTCCACTTTCTCCTCGGATGATCCTCCCAGCGACAAGCTTCAGAACTTTCACCTCTAGGTTGGACTTGCTTGGTCAACTTGAGAATACTGTCAAGAAATAGAAAGAAATTATGATTAGTTTTTATGCCAAAGAGGGCTTCATTCCTTTGTTTCTAGACATGCCACAATAGGAGACATCTAAGGAGACATATGACAGACTGCCAAGTTAAGGGGTCTAGTTGACGACATTCCCCTAAAAGAACTTCTTTCCAGCTGAGCGGGGAACTTGTATAGTCTTCTCGAAGGCATCATTAAGCACTTTTAGAAACTGTTTAGTGTCTGGGCATGTGTATAAGAGATGAGAAACAGTCTCCAGATTTGCTTTGCATCGAGGGCATATACCATTCCCATGACCCAACTTCCGAGCTCTCTCCTGCGTCCAAATTGCTTTGTGGACCACAAGCCAAACCAAAATTGCATGCTTCCTTTCTTGGGAAAAGGCCCAAATAATTTTGAAGCGAAATGACCATTGATGCTTATTCCAGTTCAGAGACCACCTTTTGTTGAGTTTAAAATCCAAATTGTCAGTTTGGGAGTTTGAGAAGGTTCATGGAAGATCCCCATCTAAGAGCTTTTGTAATCACATTTACCCGCATGAGGAATGAAAACATTCAATTCATTACATTTACCCGCATGAGAAATGAAAACATTCAATTCATTACATCTTTGAACAATAAGCTCAACACAGCCACGCTGTAAGGAAAACTTGTTTCTTATTTGGACACTGTTTAACATACCAGACGAGTCGCATAGATCTGCCCACACCTTCACCCCTTCTTTAAAACAAGAAAATCCGGTCTGTAATTGAGCATTGGCAATAGGCTTGACGAGATGACCAAACCACACTGAATCAGCTGCATACGCATAACGGCCCCTCTTGGTATACATCTGGAAAGAAAAAAGTTTTTTGAAGCCCATCTAAGACTCCCACATTCAGCAGCTGAGCTTGCTGCCAGTAGGAGAGAGGTGAGCCTTAGAGAAAAGAACCTCATTGAGTGAGAACCCTTTCCAAGCTCTTTTGTTTTTTAAATAAAATTTGTCCACATTTCTTTTAAGCAAGTTTGTCCAAACATCCTTGGAGAAGATGGCCATTTGAATCCACTTTGCTATACTGCTGCTTGCAAGTTTTTTTGCCAGCATTCCAATGTTGATGATGCCCAAACCACCCTGTTCTTTGTTCATACAGCAGACATGAAAGGCCACCTTGCTGAACTTTCTTCTGTCTAAGGATCCTCCTCATAGGAAGTTCCCCATAATAGTATACAGGGAGTTCAATTGGGTTTTAGAGGGTCTTTAGCAAGCTAGAAAATAGACCACAGAGGGAATAATGAAATGGTTGAGGACAAAAGCTCGAGAAGCAACACCTGTATTTATATGATTCCATTTCACAACTTGGCTTTTAAGCTTCTGCAGAATGAAATCCCATATCTGTTTGACAGAAATATTAAACCCCATAGGTATGCCTAACAGCCTGAAGACTACCCCTTCCGGAATAGCCTTACATCCAGAGGCCAAGATTACTGGAGGAGGCACACCTTCAAAAACTCTGAAACTTGTTTTAGCATGATTGATTTGAGAACCACTGGCTAAACAGAAAGTGTCCAGGCAAGCCATAAAGTGAACTGCAGTCTGAAACTCATTAAGGAGCAGAGCATTGGTGTCATCAGCGAAAAGTTACAAACATAAGGGCTCAGCTCTGCCAGGGACAGAGATGCCCTTGATATTGTTGTTAGATATTTCCTCATTCACCAACCACCCCAGGGCATCAGCCAACAATGGCAAAAAGCAAGGGGTACAAAGGGCACCCTTGTCTTATAGACTTCTTCAGAGGAAAAGTTTCTGTAAGAGACCCGTTAAAATAGCAACCCTTGAGGAAGCATTCCCCAAGAGGGTTTAAACATACTTGATGAATTTTTTGTTAAGGCCAATGTCCTGTAAAGATTGAAAGAGGAAGGACCAATCAATTCTGTCGTAAGCTTTGTCAAAGTCTATTTTCAAAAAGATGTAGTTTTGCCCAGAGCTTTTAGCATGATCCATGCCCTCCCAAAGACTTATGATAGCATCAAGGATATACCTCCCCTTAATAAAACCTTTTTGCTCCTTCAGGATCCAGGCATCCATGTAGGGGTTAATTCTCCTAGTCAGAATGTGTGCAAAGACTTTGTAAAGAGAAGAGAGACATGTTATGGGCCTCCAAATCCCCAAGTCATCCTTCTCCCCTTTTTTGTGGATTAGCTTAATAACCCCCACATTGGTTTTATCAGCAAGGAAACCCTTTCTCATGGCTTCTTTCCAGATGTTTAAGATGTGTGGGGCGAGCTCCTCTTTGAAGGCTTGGAAGAATTCATTAGGGATCCCATCTTCCCTAGGGGATTTTCCCTTTTTGAGGTGAGTGATAGCATCCTTCACATCCTTCTCAGAGAAGGGGGCATCTAATTTCATAGCAAATGAAGGATTAACCATTTTTTTCCTAGTGAGAGCGATTTCGGCTCTAGCTGCGATAATTTCTGGAGTGGGAGAGGAGATAGTGGAGAACAAGTTAAGAAAATGGTCCTTGATGACTTGAAGGTTTTCCTCTTCAGTAAAACAGCAACCTGGCCATTAGGTTTCCTAACCAGAGGAATAAGATCTCTAGCTTTTTTTCTTTTGAGTAGAGAAAACATCTTAGGGTGGGGGGTGTCAATTTTTCCAGCCCACGCCTCTCTATACCAAAGCATAGTAGTTTTGGCAGCAACAAGCAGTTTCTCAAGTATAAGCTTGTTCCTTAGATCAATTAGAGTATGATCAACCAACCCCTTGTTAGATTGAAGGAGAACTTGAATCTGTTTTCTAATCTGCACTCTGCGATTCAGACGAATAGCAACAGCTTTCAGCTTATAGTCCCTGCAAATAGTATGCACCCTATTGACCAGCAAAGCCCAACCCTTGGAGGGGGAAACACATTGCCTGAAGACATCTGAGATGAAACCTTTAATCTCTTGTTGCACCCACGGCAGTAGGAAAAGAGATGGGCCCAGGAAAAGAGATGGGCCCAGGTGTGGCCAGCCAGCCCTACCTTTAGCCTGACCCACCGAAAGATTGCAGATCAAGGGAAAGTGGTCTGAGATGTTGAGGAAAGTGTCCGTAAAGCACTTGACGTTTGTGAAAATGTCCACCAGGCAACTAGAGGCATAGAGTCTGTCAAGTCTCGCAGCCCTGTGATAGTGACCTTTTTGAAGATTAGACCAAGTGAACCTTGTTTTAGGGGAGAGGTCTGAAAGGGCCTTACCCACCTTCAGAAGTTTCCATTTAGCCTTCTCAAGACCACTAACTGTTCTTCCCAGAAATCTACTTCTGTCTCCTTGACATTCAACCATGTTAAAGTCACCCACCAACAAAATGGGACCCTCTACCTGATTAACAGAATGCCAGGATGCTGCCCTCATACTAGCCAAACAAGAAGCGTAAATAGAAACCACTGTGAAGTTAAAAGGTTTCCCCAATCAAACCGCTGTCTAACTGTGCATACCATCAGACCATGCATCCTGAATGGAATGTTCCCACTTACTATGAATGCCAACTGCTAACCCACCTTTACTTGTAGGATGATTAGTAAAAAACCAATGAGCATTCTTTGACATTCTTTGCAGATTATGATGAAGCTGGGTTCCCCCAACTTTAATCTCTTGAAGATTCAAAAAGTCAAAATCATACGGCATGTCTCTAACCCATCTATTAATGGCCACTGCCCTTTCAGGGTTAGTGAGCCCCTTACAATTGAAAGAGAGCAGGTTTATAAGATTCATTTTTTACTAGCTTTGGAGGGCTTCCCAGCCAGTTATTGAGGGTTAGTGAGCCCCTTATAATTGAAAGAGAGTGAGCCCCTTACAATTGAAAGAGAGCAGGTTTATATGATTCATTTTTTACTAGCTTTGGAGGGTTTCCCAGCCAGTTATTCTTGATCCAGTACTTAAGAGTGTTAACAGAGGGTCTAGCCCCATGACAGAGGGCGATCAGCGAGTTTGAGGACAGGTGATCCTACTATGGGTCATGCCACTATCAAATGTATCCTATCTCTACTCCCCCGAGGACGAGTCTTTGTTTTTATGCATGCAAGAATACTCTTGTCCGTCGAGACGATGGGTCATGCCACTAGTGAATACACTAGAGAAAATAAGTATATGGGGATTTTCATTGACCCTAAAATGGATCAAAACCCTGAAAAGATAGTTAAGGGCTAGTGGACACATGTGGTCCATACAAAGCACATACGGACAATATAGAGCCCATACAAAGCACATGTGGACAATATAGAGCACATAGAAACAAACCTACTTGAAAATTATGGTATCTTTCACTAGTGAATACAATAGAGAAAATAAGTGTATGGGGATTTTCATCTATACAGGATTAAGGAGAACCCCACCTCCCTCCACGTGGGCAAAGGAGGTGGGACTATTTCAAAATAACCACTTCTCCTTCAAGCGTGAGGAGGAGCCAAATCTCACA
>NC_141109.1:1930000-2187500 GCF_041138505.1 Cibotium barometz
AAGTGTGTATGTTCATAAAAGCAAGTTTCTCAAACACTCCACGTCAGCTTCAAATTAGTAGCATCTTTTTGATGATGTCACAAGTGAGGGTACTCCCGAGGCAGCTACGCTTTTCCATATCAGCGCACTATTGTGCCCAGGCTGCCACTGCCGGTTTCACAAGCGCAATCATGTTTGCCTTCATGGTAACATAACCTTGTGAGGTGGTAAAAATAATGAATATTGTCTTGGCCGGCTACATACTCTTAACACGTGATAAGCAACTCAAGAACCAAAAAACAAAGAGAGGAGGCCGGCCACATCAGATTGTCAATAGAGAGTTTTCAGTAGGTGTTTATGTGGTTGGAAAAGGCCGATTCCTATATATAGCTTCATTCTCTCCGACCCTGCATCGCATAGGCAAGCAAGATACAGCCCCCTTTCTGCATACCGTCTATCCTCTCTCTTCGACCCTCGAAGAGACAATCATGTGTCTCTCAAAGGGTATATTGTTGAGCCTCCTCTTGCAAACAACGTGCTTGCTTGCCTCTCGCACAACTCCACCTGCAAGAGAGAATTGCACCCAGCTCTCCCAGCTATCAGAGGGTCCTTACTGGGTGGAAGAAAATCTCCAAACCTCTAATGTGAGATCGAACCTTTCATACGGTGTTCCCCTCGACATCACCTTCAAAGCAGTGGACGGCTCCCAAACCTCACGCTCCAGCCCGTGTCTGCCCCTCGAGAAGGTCCGGATCGATCTCTGGCAGTGTCGATACGATGGCGCTTACAGCGACGAAGAAGAAGAGTCTACCGAGGGCGAGACATGGCTCCGAGGCTATCAATACACTAACTCCACAGGCTACGCCACTTTCTACACTATCTATCCTGGTAGGCTCATTACTTCTCTCTTCGTATTGTAAGGGGAGAAGCACAGCAGATCTGGTGTTACCATTATCCTTTACTTGATTTCTAGAATACCTTCTCTAAGTAAAGTCTTGCTGTCTTCGGCCGTGACCTGCTTTTCTGCCCCTTTTTTCTAACTTCATTGAGCTTCATCTTAAAATAGCTTTTCTTGTAGATGCTTAGTTTTTTTTTTGGGGTTTTAGATTGATTCCATTTGCTTTTTAGCCTCGTTTTCTTTTTGTGTGGGAGTTTTTATGGCTTCGGTGAAGCGTCTGTGGACGGGTGAAACTGATGTCGGCAATTGTTCGCACAGCCTTGTGGACTTGTCCATCTACCTTTAAGTTTACATATGATTCAGCAAAGTTTGGTGCGCCAGGAGGTTAAAAACACGTGACTCGATTGGGCAAGCTTCAAAGTTTAGCAGGTCAAGTCCTAGTTTAGCAGGACAAGTGGTTAAAACACCTTACTTGATTGGGCAAAGTTTTAGTTCCAAATAAAACGTACTTAACCCCCTCTTATGTTGACACTCTGAAGGCAACCCCCAAATGTAATGAGGTGATAGCTCAAGTGGTGAAGGTGCTTGTCTAAGATTAGAGGTCTTGGGTTTGAAACCCCATAAGGTGCTATTTGAAAGGCTCATATTCAACCTCCTTTGCACCTTATTTGAAAGGCTCATATTCAACCTCCTTTTTGTTTTTTGAAGTGATTGGAGGGACATACTATTGCTTTTTATCGAAGGCATGGTCCATGGTCTACAAAGTTTAGCGGTTAAAACACCTAACTTGATTGGGCAAGGTTTTAGTTCCCAATAAGACCTCCATAACCCGCGTTCTGTTGGCACTGGAAACCCCCAATTGCCAATGAGGTGATAGTTCAAATGGTAAAGGTGCTTGTGCAGGACTAGAGGTCTTGGGTTTGAAACCTCACAAGGTAAACTTCATAGTTGGCAATGTCTACATGTCGATAGATAACCGCTTACAGATGCCAAAAACGATAATTATAGGAGGATTTTTGGGCCTACAGCCGGTAAGTAAGGCAACCCCAAAATGCTACTTGAAAGGCTCATATTTAGCCTCCTTTTTGTTTTTTTGAAGTGATTGGAAGGACATACTATTGCTTTTTTTTTTTCTTCGAAGTTGTGCTCGCAGTCTTTTGAAGGTTATATTTTTCCAATCACTTGGAAGGGTACACAAACATTTGAATTCTAGGCATAAAACCCCCTTGGAAGGGTACACAAACATTCCAAAGGATAAAACTCCCTTGGAAGGGTACACAAACATTTGAATTCTAGGCATGGTGCATGTTGCTTTTTCAACCCATCTTAAGGGGCGATGGAAATAATGGCATATCTGGTCCATTACTTGTTGGCAAGGGTGATGAATAGGCCAGAATGGTGTGAAGATGAAAAGTGGCAGGCGTCAATGTATTATGCCATGCACCCACGGTCTGGGCTTTGATGTCCGGGCGGATGCATGTGAATCCACCCGTAGTTGGCTTTTGTGTCTTCTTTGTTCTAAAATGAGATGGATGTTGTCCTATGTGCCAGGTTGGTATACGAGCCGGACCGTCCACATACACGCGAGGGTTCGCATCTACGAAGAGGATGGCAACGCGACCTCATACGAGGACACCACACAGCTCTACTTCGACGACACCATCAGCGAGGCCATATTCAAGAACGTGTATCCTTACAACAGCAGGGGGCTAGCCGTGCGGGACACGTTCAACAACAACGATCCCTTGTTCACAAGCAGCAACGTCATCACTCTCATTGGCAGCTACAACGACACCAGTGGTTACAGCAGCACCGTTGAGTTCAGCCTGCCCTTCTCCTCCCCATCCATTGTAGCCGCCGCCGCTGGTAGTAGCGGTGGCTTCTCTGCGGTCGCTTCTTAACTTATCCTAGCGAGTATGTTAATCGAAACGGCTAAATTATTTATAAATATACGTCTAGTTAATGCCTTCTCGAATATACCTACATTTAAACCGGCTTGATTAGTGGCATAAACTCTTTTTTTCTTCTTGTTGTTGAAAAGATTGGAATTATATTAAAAAATAGAAGAAAATGAATTATACGTTATGCTTTTTCTAAGAAGAAGCCTAATTTCAAGATCTAGGTAAATAGAAAACAGAAGGCTTCATTCTTTGTTGATGCTCTCTGCAGCCCTGGTTAGTCGGCAGATTTATTTTGCAAGCTCTTCATCTTGAGCACCCAGGTTAGCAATCAAGGAGGAGGTAACATACTTAATTTCTTCCTTGAGTTGTGCTTTGTTACATTGTATCGGTGATTCTTGTAGTGACAAGATAGTGGTTCGGAATGGTTTTTTTTCTTTAGATCTAATAATCTTTTCATCTTAAAAAAATGGTTTCTTTTCTTTAGATCTAATAATCTTTTCATCTAAAAACAATAAACTTACTTTTAGATTCGAGTGTATGTTAGATTTTTATTTGAGAACAGAAGAGCATTCTTGTTTTTCCACATTGTCTACAGAAATTCTACCTTGATATTTCACAGTTCGATAGAATAGCCATTAGTTTGTCCAATAGGATTTCTTTCTAGTTGAGAGCAGTAGGATGGACCGACTTGATGCACACATGGAGGAAATCCAATATGTTGAAGTTCCATTCATAGTCAATAAAAAGGCGGGCTAATGTCTCCTCCTTTCTTTTGCACTTGAGATAGAGGCTAGACCCTATGGCAATCATAGTAGCATGTTGGTTTGTCCAAAGAGCTTTGTGGAGGATAAGGCACATGAGTCAAGACTTCTTAGGAGCTATTCCTTTAGATCGTATATGATGAAATTGAAATTTTCATTAATTTCTATTCTAGTTAATAAATCATCTATCATTGAACTTGACATGGAGAGAGACAGGAGGAGAGGAGGAAAGGAAGGAATGAGCATCAAATTAGATTGAAGGGCGAGTTAAACGAACAAAGGGAAAGGAGAGGGGACCTCTAACTTGGATGAGGGAGGAGAGGTCACAAAACTTTATTCTATCTTACATGAGGTCCAAATCTTAAGCATTAGCCCTAAAAGTTACTTGGATCTCAAGTCTCGTAAGCCATCTTTTATGGTTGAAGTACCATATGTTAGCCTAAGTCTTAATGTCTACATACTCTATGCCATATGGTGTAGCTATCATTTATGACCGGAGTACTAGATGTTAGCCTAGGTCTTAATGTCAACAAAGTGTATGCCGTATGGTGTTATATTTCGTGAATGCCAAATTAAATCTATATTTCTCACTTTGATTTTTTTAAAACTAGCTAGTAGATGTAGTGTCTTAACTGAGGTCCTTTCAACTAAGGTCTTGCATTGTTTGCATCCAAGAAAGTGGCTTCATCTTAATCCTACACGTCAAGTAAAGCTTCTAACCCTATGATTTGGCATGTAGCACCTCTATGTCAAGATGCCATATCCCAAGCTCACTTGGTCTTTGGCCATACGAGTGACGATTTGGCATGCAACCATACTAATGATGATTTGGCATGCAACTAACTATGTGCCAAGATGTCAAATCCTAAGCGGTGTAAATTCGGTACTCGATCTTTTGGCAATGATTTCACTAAATGTATCTGGATAAGAATCCCAAATAAATTATGAAGTAAACTTCTAGCTTGGATTGCGTGTCTGTATGAAAGTGGATGTTTTTGATGCCTTCTAAATATATCTACCGACGGCCTTGAATATCCACAAACTCTTCCACACGATGTTCTAATTTGTCAATGCCAATTTAAATCTATGTTCTTAGCTTGTTCTTTTGTTTTCTTACTAGTAAATGTATTATCTAACTACTAAGGTCCTTCCAAGTAAGGTTTTATTGTCCAAGAAAACTAGCTAGTAGGATGTACCTTACTTAAGTAAGTTGCTCCTAACTAAGTTCTTGCCTTGTTTGTGCCTTTGTGTCCAAGTTGCTTGGTCCATCTTAACTCTACAAATCAAGTGAAGCTTGAATCCATGTTGACCTTACACATCAAGTAAAGCTTCCAACCCCATGATTTAGCTTGTAGCAGCTTTGTCCCAAGATGCCAAATCTCAAGATCACACACATTAAGTGAAGCTTCCAACTCCATGATTTAGCATGTAGCAGCTTTGTCCCAAGATGCCAAATCTCGAGATCACTTGGCTTAGCCATACTAGCATGTAAATTTACCTAATTAGTGCTTTAAGGTTGAATCTTCTTGACAATTAACATTGATGCCATGTGGACAAGAACTCTCAACAACACTATTAAGCTCTCCGTAACTATTGCTCTTGAGAGACATTAGTAGGATATACAATATGCTCTATAGAAAAGTCAAACCACTAGAAGTAATTTCTTCTCTAGATATTAATATATATTTTGATATAGCTTTAGACTCCCAGAGGGGTTGTATGATGGTACTTTCATTAAGGCCTAGATAAGTAAATGTATCATAAGCTTCTTTTTATCCATTCCTAGGTTTGGAACCATGTAAAATAGTTGGTGAGGGTTTTAAAATTATTAGGGGTAGAGGGTAGGGTAGGTGGCATATAAAGGTAAGAATTCTTCCTTATCATCCAAAATGTTCACTACAACTTTACAACATGACCTGAGGTTTATGTTAAAATTACAGCAATGTGATGAGCTATGGTGGATCAAATGCTAGAATCAACATCATTAATAAAGTGATTAGATGATAATTAAGATATGATTAGTAAGTAATTAACAAATAGCTTAATGTAAGCATGGATCATAAAAAACCAGTAAATTTTCATTAGGCCAATGCCTCAATTTATAGAGTTTATATCCAAGCATCTAATCCCATTGATTTTTCCTTGATTCACTCCATCTCTTTTGCTTGATTCACTCCATCTCTTTTGCTTGATTCTCTTCATCTCTCCCAGAATATCTTCACACTTCCTAAATCTTCTCATGCTATCTTTTGTTCTCTCCCAGAAGATTCTTCTCATCTTTTCACAGGTTCTTATATTTACAGATTCTCTTTTATAGCCTCTTGTCAAGGTCTTGTTCTCGCACACACCTTATTCACTTGTATATTTCAATACCTCTCCTCAAGTGAATACTCTTAGAACACAATCATGAAGACTCAACTTCAAACCTGTCTCCATTGGAGTAGCAATAGGCTTGCAGTCTTCAAGGCCAAATCTCCGCAACAATGTTTCAATATACTTTGTCTGACACAAAGCAATACCTCCATCACACTGCTTAAATTGTATCCCCAAATAATGATGCAAATGCCCCAAATCTGACATCTCAAAAGAGGCATTCAAATCAGCCTTAAAATCAGCAATATGACTCTCATTTGGTCCTGTGAGCAGCATGTCATCGACATAGAGAGCAATGATTAGATGTACACCATCCACACGTTTAACATACAAAGTGCTTTCTGTTGGACTATTCTGAAACCCATGTGCAGTCAAATATGCATGTATTTTTTCATACCAAGCTCGTGGAGCTTGCTTTAAACCATATAAAGTCTTTTTTAACCTGCACACTTTGTTTTCCTGCTTTCTTTGAACAAAACCACGAGGCTGCGATACATACACCTCCTCATGCAAATCTCCATTTAAGAACGCAGTCTTTATGTCCAGCTGATGTACATTCCAACCATTATGAGCTGCTAATGCACAGATGCTACGAACAGTGGTCATACGACATGTGGGAGCAAAAGTCTCATCAAAATCAATGCCCTTCTCTTGAGCATAACCTTTTGCAACAAGCCTAGCCTTATGGCGATCCACTGTGCCATCAGGCTTACGCTTCAATTTGTATACCCACTTAGTGCCAATGGCCTTCTTGCCAGGGGGCAAGTCACATAAAGACCATGTACTATTCTTCATAATAGCATCGTATTCTGCTTGCATAGCAGCCATCCAATTTTTTGAACTTTGTGCCTCATCAAATGAAACAGGCTCACTTTCATCGCACATACTAGAAACAGCCAATGCATAACAATCTGACGCATAAGAGGCACCATGAGAGCCAGAACGAGTGCGACTAGACAAAGGGGCATCCAACTTGCTGTCACGCAAAGTCTGCACCAGCCATCTAGGCATGTTCCTAGAGCCCTCAATCTCTTGTCTCTCATCCTCAAGTGCATCATGCACATCTGCATCAGATATAGGCTGATCTGTGCCATCATTTAAAACCTGCATAGGCTGAAAAACTGCCTCATGAGGTATTGCACTTGACTGTGCACCACTGAAAAGAGGCAACAATGTATCATAGACATCACGTGAGCTGATATCTGTCTCCTTAGTACATGAAACCAAGGGCTGAACTGCATCTTCCACAAATACAACATCACGGCTAACCAAAATGCGCTTTGTCTGT
Organism: Cibotium barometz; assembly: GCF_041138505.1. Taxonomy (NCBI): domain Eukaryota; kingdom Viridiplantae; phylum Streptophyta; class Polypodiopsida; order Cyatheales; family Cibotiaceae; genus Cibotium; species Cibotium barometz. The sequence goes on from NC_141109.1 coordinate 1,937,201, forward strand.
GGATGATACAAACGATAGCCTTTGCTCTCAGCACTATATCCAACAAAAATACATTTGACAGCTTTGTCATCCAATTTTCTGCGATGTTGCACAGGCACTAATGCATATGCCAGGCAACCAAAAACACGTAAATGGCCAACAGATGGCTTGCGGCTATGCCAAGCCTCATATGGAGTGACAACCTGTAATGCTTTGGTGGGACACCTGTTTAGTACATAAGTGGCACACATGACAGCCTCAAGCCAAAAACCATGTGGTAGACTTTGACTCTTAACCATACATCTTGCCATTTCCATGAGAGACCTGTTTTTTCTCTCAGCCACACCATTTTGCTGTGGTGTATACGGCACTGTACATTGGTGTTTTATCCCACGCTCAGCCAGAAATGCATTAAATTCTGAAGACATATACTCCCCCCCTCGATCTGAACGGAGGGTGCCCATCTTACTTTCTGACACATTTTCAGCCATAACCAAAAACTGTTTGAAGCACAAAAACACTTCGGACTTTGCCTTCAAAGGATATACCCATGCATGCCTGGTAAAATCATCAATGAAAGTCACGAAGTAAAGGTAGTTTCCAAATGATGGAGTTTGCATGGGACCACAAACATCACTGTGAACAAGCTGCAATCTGCGTTCAGCTCTCACTGATCCATCTTTGGGAAAGGAAGCACGCTGCATTTTACCCAATATGCAGCCCTCACAAACATGCTTGACAGGTGCCTCAAGCTTAGGCAAAGAAGACACCATTTCAGATTTCTGCAGGCGCAGCAAACTTGCAAAATTCAGATGACCAAAACGTGCATGCCACAGTTTTGCATCTGAAATAGCCTGCGTATCCATAATAGCACATGCTGAATCCTCTACACATTTGCCATTCATATTGAGCTTATACAGCCCTCGACATAGTGAACCAGATGCTACAATGATGTCACCACAAGAGAGATCATGAACAGTACATCTGTCATCCACAAATTTTACAACCAAACCTGTTTTGGCAAATGCGGAGACTGACAGCAGATTCTTTTTGATCCCTGGCACATACAATGCATCAAAAAGTGTAAAGGTGTTGCCATTTGCAACATTCAGCACAATCTGTCCAACTCCTTCAACGGGATAAGAGGAGTTATTGGCACAAGTGACAGTATTCCCTGTGGAAGCAGACTCAAGGAAAGTGAATAAACTGCGCTGCGAGGTGATATGCTTAGTGGCACCACTGTCAAAGTACCATACATCTGAATCTACTGCAGACATACATGTGTCATGCAAAGATGGGTCATAACTGCACTGCGCATTGAATGCCCATTCTGTATCTAGCACAACATTAGCAGATTCATTGTTAGAAGGAGAGGCATCTGCAACAGCCATACCAGCCTCTTTCTTCTTAGCCTCTTTCGCAGCCAGCTTAGGACACGCTTTGATGACATGATCATTTCCCTTACAGTACTTGCAAAATGTCTTCTGTTTGTCACCCTTCTTCTCATCTTTGTCTTCCTTCTTTGGTTGCGCAGCATTTGCAGATTTCTGCTTACTAGAAGAAAAGCCAGCTTTACCTTTCCCGCTTCTCTGACTAGCAACGAAAGCTTGATCTGCGATACGCATAATATTCCTGTTTTGCCTTGACTGGTCTTCTTGCAGCAAAACAGAAACTAACTCCTCAAATGATAAGGCATTGGGATTGCCTTTCATCATCAAGCGAAGAGTGGAAGCAAAACCCTGATAAGAATCTGGTAGACCATTCAAAACAGTCTGCACAAGTGAACTGTCTGACAGGATTTCATCTGCAGAAATGAGCTGCTCTTTGAAATCCTTGATCTTTGTCAAAAAGCTATCCATAGAATCACCTTCGTTCATATGCTCACTCTCCAACTGTTTTCGGAGATAAGCAACACGAGCCTCATTTCTTGCCTGATACAATGTGGCAAGTACATCCCAAGCATCCTTAGAAGTCCTGCAGGAGCGAATATGTGGGATAATGGTACGTTTGACAGACAGCGCAATCAAGGCATGAGCCTGCGCATCTCTACCATCCCAACGAATCTGCTCTGCTGAAAGTGGTGGTTCTCGAACAGCTGCTACAGCACTTGTGCCTGCACCATCATCTACAGTACCTGTTTCTGATGTGTCTGCAGCATTCCCAGCCACAATAGGACGTGCATCAATACCCTGCACAATGTTCCATAATCCCTTTGCTACCAATACATGTCGCATCATATATGCCCACAATGGATAGTTGGTGCCATCCAACTTATCCTCAGCAGCCAACATGCGGAATACATCATTGTTGTCAGCCATGGCCAATGACTGTACTACTAGATGTAAATGCTGTCTGTAAGAGGTAAACCTGTATAAAATCGACCTGTGCTATGTAGCACAGCCCAAAACAGACGAATGGGCACCTGTCCTGCAGATTTTAATCTTGACAGAAAATCTGCACAGAAGGACGATTTTGCCTGCGCAGTACTTGGAATGCAAAAACGGAGGGCGAAATGACTTCAGATCAAAATTCTGAAACGAACAAGCCCATTGGGCTTTCCCATGGCATATACTAACCTGCAGACGCTCGTGAAACCTCGTCGCAATCGGAGGAGATGAAGCGGCAGGTGCCGGTGATGCTGCCCGGGAGGAGGAAGCCTGCTCTGATACCAATTGTTGGAATTAGGGTTGCAGGAATGCACACACAACTTCAAGAAGATGAGGAAGCTTGAGCACAACACAGTAGTGTATTATGAGTGCCAAAAATGAAAGATAACAAGCCCTAGAAGATAATGGGCGTATATACAATGCACGGGGGAAAAAACCTCCTAGTGAGGGAAAAAGTGCCCCGGCGGTCCTAAGTGTGTTCACACACATCACTACTATAATATGGTAACAGTGCCTCCTCCAGTAATCTTGGCCTCTGGATGTAAGGCTATTCCGGAAGGGGTAGTCTTCAGGCTGTTAGGCATACCTATGGGGTTTAATATTTCTGTCAAACAGATATGGGATTTCATTCTGCAGAAGCTTAAAAGCCAAGTTGTGAAATGGAATCATATAAATACAGGTGTTGCTTCTCGAGCTTTTGTCCTCAACCATTTCATTATTCCCTCTGTGGTCTATTTTCTAGCTTGCTAAAGACCCTCTAAAACCCAATTGAACTCCCTGTATACTATTATGGGGAACTTCCTATGAGGAGGATCCTTAGACAGAAGAAAGTTCAGCAAGGTGGCCTTTCATGTCTGCTGTATGAACAAAGAACAGGGTGGTTTGGGCATCATCAACATTGGAATGCTGGCAAAAAAACTTGCAAGCAGCAGTATAGCAAAGTGGATTCAAATGGCCATCTTCTCCAAGGATGTTTGGACAAACTTGCTTAAAAGAAATGTGGACAAATTTTATTTAAAAAACAAAAGAGCTTGGAAAGGGTTCTCACTCAATGAGGTTCTTTTCTCTAAGGCTCACCTCTCTCCTACTGGCAGCAAGCTCAGCTGCTGAATGTGGGAGTCTTAGATGGGCTTCAAAAAACTTTTTTCTTTCCAGATGTATACCAAGAGGGGCCGTTATGCGTATGCAACTGATTCAGTGTGGTTTGGTCATCTCGTCAAGCCTATTGCCAATGCTCAATTACAGACCGGATTTTCTTGTTTTAAAGAAGGGGTGAAGGTGTGGGCAGATCTATGCGACTCGTCTGGTATGTTAAACAGTGTCCAAATAAGAAACAAGTTTTCCTTACAGCGTGGCTGTGTTGAGCTTATTGTTCAAAGATGTAATGAATTGAATGTTTTCATTTCTCATGCGGGTAAATGTAATGAATTGAATGTTTTCATTCCTCATGCGGGTAAATGTGATTACAAAAGCTCTTAGATGGGGATCTTCCATGAACCTTCTCAAACTCCCAAACTGACAATTTGGATTTTAAACTCAACAAAAGGTGGTCTCTGAACTGGAATAAGCATCAATGGTCATTTCGCTTCAAAATTATTTGGGCCTTTTCCCAAGAAAGGAAGCATGCAATTTTGGTTTGGCTTGTGGTCCACAAAGCAATTTGGACGCAGGAGAGAGCTCAGAAGTTGGGTCATGGGAATGGTATATGCCCTCGATGCAAAGCAAATCTGGAGACTGTTTCTCATCTCTTATACACATGCCCAGACACTAAACAGTTTCTAAAAGTGCTTAATGATGCCTTCGAGAAGACTATACAAGTTCCCCGCTCAGCTGGAAAGAAGTTCTTTTAGGGGAATGTCGTCAACTAGACCCCTTAACTTGACAGTCTGTCATATGTCTCCTTAGATGTCTCCTATTGTGGCATGTCTAGAAACAAAGGAATGAAGCCCTCTTTGGCATAAAAACTAATCATAATTTCTTTCTATTTCTTGACAGTATTCTCAAGTTGACCAAGCAAGTCCAACCTAGAGGTGAAAGTTCTGAAGCTTGTCGCTGGGAGGATCATCCGAGGAGAAAGTGGAGGAAAGTTTTGAGTTCTTCTAACTCCAACACTAGGGCAAGCATGTGTCAAGGATTGGAGAAGGAATGCTTCAGAAGGCTCCAATATGATGTTCATCGGGCTTAGGCCACTGAAGATTATAGAGGGGAACATCACACCTTTTCATTCAATATTCACTAGTGAAAGATACCATAATTTTCAAGTAGGTTTCTATGTGCTCTATATTGTCCACATGTGCTTTGTATGGACCAGATGTGCTCTATATTGTCCGTATGTGCTTTGTATGGACCACATGTGTCCACTAGCCCTTCACTATCTTTTCAGGGTTTTGATCCATTTTAGGGTCAATGAAAATCCCCATATACTTATTTTCTCTAGTGTATTCACTAGTGGCATGACCCATCCTCGAACGGGCAAGAGTATTCTTGCATGCATAAAAACAAAGACTCGTCCTCGGGGGAGTAGAGATAGGCTTTACATTTGATAGTGGCATGACCCATCTCTGACGGATAAGAGCTATGCACTCCGTTAAAGACAACTTCAAGGAGGCATCTTTGCATACAAAAAAAGCCACATAAACATATGTCACACATGGATACTCACATTGGAATCAATGAATTGAATGAGACATGTATGGAGTAGCACTCTTTTTTTTTAAATGCAAAAAGAAAGTTTCTATTAGTATTAGAGAGAAGATATAGCACCCACAGGTTACAACTTAGATCCTACTAAAGACCTAATCAGCATATTAGCTCCAGAAATTCTAATTCTTCCACCCTTTGACCTAGCAAGCTTGCAAGCTTGAACCAAAATATCCCTCACTCTCTCTGAGTTGAAAGTTATATCCTTTCCAAGCCTTTTATGAACTAGAGCATTCCTGGACTCCCATAACTCATTCAAAACAAAGGCCCTCAAAGTGTTCCATACTTTGTAACAGGCTAGATTCATCCTACCTTTAAAACCAAGTAGAGCTTGCTTCCAATACAACTTATCTATCACTCCACAATTTGAAAGAAGCTTCTCAACCTTCCTCCATATGGGGTGAACTGCCTTGCACTCCCATAGAGCATGCCTCATAGTTTCCTTTTGGCTTTGACACCAAGGACATAAAGGATTGCCATCTCCCCATTTTGAAATTACCTCTCTCACATGTAGTTTGTAATGCATGATCCTCCAGAGTAGTATATCTAACCTACATGATCCTGAAGATTTCCAGACTTTCTTGGTCAACCTTTTGCAATATCCAAAAGATAGCCTGCAATCCATCTTTGCCCACTTGTCTATCATCCTCTAAACCCACTTAGAGTTGTGCCTTTTGAGTCTCAATTTACTACCTAGTCTTCTCCCATTTACTTCCCATTCCTTCAATGATTGCTCACTTGAGATAAATGGTGCTGATGGCCATGTGGGCTTGATCCTAGAAGTTACTTGAGATAGAAATTCCCTTTCCTTCCTACTGCAGCTTTGCCAGATTTCAAGGGATCATCCATTGCTGAGCCTCACTATTCCACATGTCCTTAAAAAACCTTAAACCCTTGTCATGGCACTACTTAGCCAACCTCCAATTGTGCAGTCCTGCAGGTTTTCCATCACTACTTTACTGAGCCAAATGCACTGTTCAAGAGAGGAGTCTACTCTTGGATTACCCTTTCAATTGGCATGTTCCAGCATTTGCTTCTAGCTGTCCACCACCTTGCTGTGTTATTAGAGCCTTTAATCTTGATCCTTTCAGGCACAAGCAACTTGTCAATCCAATTAACACCAGGCCACTGCCTTCCTTCTACCTTGGCACAAGAAATCCTCCACCTCACAATTTCAGCCCATGGTTGGGCAGAGTCAAGTGATTTTAACCACTTTGATAACAACTGCTCTACTTTGTCTGTTAGCTTAGGGATGCCCCACCCTCCTTCCTATATTGCAGAGCATACCTGGTCTCAAGAAACACAGGACCAAGCCCTATCTTCAGCAAATTATCTTCAACAAACCACCAGAGAAGCCTCCCGTAACCTGTTTCCACCTTTTTCCATTCTGAACTTGAGAATTTAAACAATGTAGCAATGTATATAGGTAGAGCCATGAGCATATGCTTCAAAGCAATAAGTCTACCTACAAGACTAATCTTGAGTTGGAAGCTACTTTCAACCTTCTGCATGATTTTTGATACATCCACTCAAAGCACTTTACCTTCTGCATGATTTTTGATACATCCACTCAAAGCACTGATGCCTAGTGATACCAACTCCAATGGGACATCCAAGGTATCTGACCACTTTACCAATCCCAATGTTTTTTAAGACCCAATTGATCCAACACACTCTGCTACTGCTGGTTGTAGTTTAATAGGAGACATTCAGTTTTATGATGTGCTATCTTTGAGCCACTCACTTTACAGAAGTCTTCATATACTTGTACCAATGTCTGTATACATTCTTTCTCACACTTGACTATATTGCTGTTGTCATAGCAAAAAGATGACAAGTGAATGTACCTCCATTTGGGAGTGGGAGACCTTTGATGGTTCCTCTCTGCACCAACCTATCTACATTCCTCAATAAAGGGTCTGTAAACAAGGGCAAACAAGAGGGGGGCCAATGGACACCCTTGCCTGATTGACCTTCTCAATTGAAACCTTTCTTAGACATAGCCATTGACTTGAACAGCTAAGAATGCATTAGTGAGAAGAGGGTGTTGACCATATGGCAGAACATGGTCCCAAACCCCATCCTTTCAATGACAACTAAGATAAAGTCCCAGCAAACCCTGTAAGCCTTCTCTAAATCCATGTTTATCATGACAAATTGATCCTCTTGCTCTGCAGCCCACTCCATGCCAGTGATTGTGTTCAAGAGAGCCTCATGGATACTCCTTCCATGAACAAATCCATATTGCATGGCATGGACCCTTTGACTAACCAATGACCTGGGTCTGAAGGCAAGAGCCTTGGCCATCACTTTGTAAGTTGTATCTAACATTGTGAGTGGTCTGTAGCTCTTAACATCTAGCTTGTCCCCCCCTTAGGAATTAGCTGCATTAGCCCATAATTCATCTGTTTTGGTAATTGGCCATCTCTCCTGCATGCATTAAGTAGCTAGCATAGATCTTCACCTGCATATCCCATTATTTCTTAGAGCACCTATGCTTGTAGCCCATCTGGAGGACCAGGTGATTTATCCGTTTTGACTGAAGCAACCACAAAATCTAGCTCATGTGAGGAAAAAGGCCTGCCTAGCAAAAGTCTAGTTTCTTCCCCAACCGTACATTCCACAGGTTCCAAAAACTCTCTGACTCTTTCATTGTATTTGTCCATTAGTTCCATAGGTGACCCCACAACACCTAATAAAGCTTTCACAAAGGTGTTCCTTATCTTGTCTCATTAGGAAAAAAGGGAGCTCATTTTGGGGCCTTTTACGGTTTGGAAAAATAAGCTCTCAACCAATCCAACAGAGGGCCAACGTAATGTTGGAAATTCATAAAAATAAGCTCTCAACCAATCAACCAATCAACAGAGGGCCGACGTAATGTTGGAAATTAATAAAAATAAGAGAAAATAGATAAAAGAAACAATACTTTATGTAGGTACAAGCGTGCTACATTAATGTGGAGATTGGTTTTTTATTCTCACAAGATCTTTGGACATGAAGATAGAATCTAGTCTGACATTTTCTCTGACAAGGGCCTTCTCGCTTCCACCTTCCTTTGAACTTTGAAATGTTGTGCTGCCTTTCCTTCGAAAGGTCTACTATTCTACACCACTGTCTCATTGTGCAGCAGCCTCTTCTTTTCCAAAACTGCTCCCTTGATCTTGTTTGGCTTAGAGTAAGATGTTTCTTGTCAACTGTCTGTCTGCCCACTTTCTCTTTCTTGAAACTTCACTTTGTTATCTTGTTTACATTACTTTGCTGTTGTTACAGATTCACAAGGTCTCCATGGTGAATAAAAACTATGGCCATTCTTGTGGAAGACGCTCTGTGAATGATAATGTTATGAAGGCATAATTATACCACACATCCTTACCCCGTCGACCTGCTTCTTCTATTTCTTCGTCGGTAGAGAATTCAAGTACAGTCAAAACGGAAGGAACTTGGGAAAGGTTTAGTGTTTCGAAAGGAGCATGGGTGCTCATGCAACCTAGCAAAAGAAAGAGACCCCAGACAAAAAATATTTTCTTGGCGTCATGGAAGGAAAGAGTACGAGATTTTAAAATCACTAGAGGGAAGATATCGGTGTGAAAGAAGTTTTGATTCAGCATGTGTACATACATAAAGAACTTGTCTTGTGAGACTATCCAAATGATCTTCCGCAACACAGGCCTAATTGTATATTTTTCTATTGTGGTTTTGTTCTTTATGAGGTGTATGGATTTTTATGATGAAGCATTCTTTCTTTGCTTATTGACATTCTTGTATTATTTTATTTCAGGTTTATACCCTTCATCGTATGAGACATGGCAAAACATCGATTGTATTCTGGGATTTATAGATGTTTTGCATGGATCGATAGGAGAACAACAATACCAAGGTCGATGTGCAATAGAGCTAGCTCAATCGGGTATATTTTTTACTGATCATTTTTATCAGTTTGCTGGACAATGCTAGCACACATGGTGTATTAAGAAAACAAGACCTTCCGGCATGGAATTTAGTGGATTGGCCTCTCCCACATTTTAGTGTTACACAGAGGCATATAGGGCCAAGCTTTTTGAAGAAGTACAGAAAGCTCTGAGGCCCAATATTGCCACAAGGATAATAAATATTTCTTTATGCATGCCTCTCACAGTTTTTGTAGACTTGTTTAATACCTTTCCAGTGAAGGTTTCAAAAACAATGTTCACAGTTAAAGCAACAAGTCTGGCATGCATGCCACAATTTTTGGATAAAGGTTGGGATAAGAAGACATGTAGTTCAGTGTTTTGTGAGGTTGTCCAACCTTATATGCAACTGAAGTACATGGTTGCATCACAAAATTTTATTTTTTCTTTTTATTATAAGCGCAGTCGAATGCTAGGCACAAAACTAGTCCGAATGGATCAAGATGAAGATTCTTTTGGTGCAAAAAATAAACTTCTTGATATTGATGTTGTTGAGAATGGTGATGTGCTAGTTAATATCTCATTAAGACAATGTTGCTCCCTAGCTCAATTGCGCAATGACATTCTGTTTGAGACAGAAGGTTCTATTTCAAAGGACTTTTTATTTATCTACAACAATAAGAAGGTACACCATCTGACTTATCCTAGTCTCATTAAGCACTGCTATTAGTTTACTTTACCCTATTGATTCATATTGCTTTTTTGCAGGTGCTCAAAAGAAGAGAGAGTTCAATAAAATGCAAAGACATTGAAAATTTAAAATTTGAGATAACATAGACTCCATACAAAAGGTATTATATTCAATAAAGTAAAATTTTGTACAGAAGTGTTTAATTGTATATGTAGAACATATTCTTGACAACCATTTTCTATTTATCTACAGCTTGATCCAGAGGTTGCTCTACATGGTCCAAGCTCTCCGTATCATCTTGTTTTGGAGAATCTATTTTTTGCTTCTCCATCCTGTCCTGTACAATCTCTTGGTGCTGCTCCATTGTCTCCTCTACTGCCCCTGGAGCATCTGTTTGCTGCTGCTCCATTGTCTCCTCTACTGCCCCTAGAGCATCTGTTTGCTGCTGCTCCATCTTCTCCTCAATAACATCAGCAGCACAGGTCCTTGTTCCTGTGGCTTCTCCTCATCAGCACTAGGTCCTTGTTCCTGTGGCACCACATCAGCATCATCTGTGTCATCAAGGTGTATGACACCTTCTCGGACTTTAGAGCTCTCACCCAACTCGACAGTAGTTGGTACAATAGGTTTGGGGGAGGCATACTTCAAAAACTTCCAAATTGTATCAGCTCTGAAACTATATACATAGTTCGAGCTAAAGCTATCTTCTCTCATCTACAATGGCATATGATGATTTAGAACACTTTGTACCAATATCAATTATTTTGAAGCTAAATGAAAATTATTTTTTCTTATAAGGTCTGGATGTCCTATCTCAAAATAGCTTGAAAGTATATATTTGGCACTGATCAGCACTCTCCAGTCGTAGCTACTTGAATCATCTTGTTGTGGTGTTTGTACAGTTGGAAAGATATGTTAGAAACTGCTAACATCTGAACAAAACAAAATTATTCAATAGGTTCAAAGGCATAGCATGAAATAGACATCAGTAGAAGAGGGAACGACTTTCTACCTCTAAATTTATTGGCTCTATTGAATCCAAAAGATTGACATTAGGAATACAGTGATCCAATGCATCTAGAAGCCTTCTAATACAACTGCAATACATATAATTCAGTTAGTGTGCATTAAATCAAAATAATGAAGTTTAAAGTTAAAAATAACACACACACCACTTACAATTTCAGCTCTCTGTGTGTGTTTTTAAGAGAGTTGAATATAAAGCATTGCTTCTGCTAGATGTCAATAGAAGCAAAGCTCCAGTAGTCACTGCGTAAGGAAAAAAGCATTAAGAAATCAAAGGCTACAAGAGCTCAATATTAAAGAAGAATCCCAAAAGAAGCAGTCACCCACATACTTGTTATGGTATAGAAGTAGCAAAACATCGATAACATCAAAATTGCAGTGTCTGAACTAATTGGAAATATCCATGGGAGCTTCCTTTGCATCTCTTAACTTGGAGGAAAGGTGTCTTGGGGATTGCAAAGCCTATAGCTTTCTGTTGCTTCCTGATCTCCTTTAGCACACCTACACCATGTTTCAATCTCTTGGCCTTTTGCTGGAGCAGGCTCATTGGGTTCCCCTTCCTGCCATGTGCAACTCTTCCCTTTGGAGGCACACTAAATTCCTTGATACCTGCCCAGCTATTGCTGCTGCAGCAAGCCCTGGCCCCTTGCCAGCACTCCTTGCATTTGACTTGGTTCTTGCTATCACTCTAACAAGCTGCATACAAAGCAATGGAAAGAGATTACAGCCATGGAGAACATGGAATGACACAAAAAGGCAATGACAGGGGTGGATGAAGCAACATTTATAAATTTGCAACAAAACGCGATTTCGACAGTTTGAAATTCCTAACAGCTCACTCTCGCGTTTTCTTGCAAATACCTGAAGTAACATGCTGATACATTCCTACAGTGATATCTCTGTCTTTACAACTAAATACAATATGGATTGAGTTTATGCAAGGAGTGCACAGCCATGGACAACTTGGAAAGACACAAAACCACAATGACAGGGGTGGATGAGGCAACAGTTCAATATTTGCAACAAAACGCGATTTCGGCTGTTTGAAATTCCTAAAGCCTTCTCCTCGCGTTTTCCTGCAAATTCATGAGGCAGCATGCTGGAACACGCCTTCAGTCATTTCACTGTGTTTGCAACTTGATGCAGGATGGATTGAGTCTATGGAAGGTAAGAAGAGTGCACAGACTGAAGAAAGAAACTATAAATAAAATTTTACCCTTAAGTGCAATTATCACACTTTAAGATCTGCAAACATTGCTAAATCTATAAAGATGATCAATCTCTCAGTCAACCAGCCCAATTCAAAAGTCTTCCTACTTATGGTTGCAGTGGAAAAAGCTAAGGAATGCATATAATATTTATCCTAATATCTAAGCTACATCACATCCCAAAAGTATGTGTGTTATACTATTAAACAAGAAGATAAGGATATAGAGAGTGTTACTGACCTGGAAGCTATCTGTGGGTGTGCTGTGCTGCTGATGAGTACCTTGTGCTGGGGATGAACCTGTGCTGTTGGTCAGGATACTGATGGTGCAGAGTAGGGAGGTAAGGAGGCAAGAGAGCTGAGAGGGGAGGGCCAAGACAGGAGAGATTAAACAAGAGGGAAAAGATTAGTGCAAAATACAAACAAGGCAGCTACTAAATACCACACGTGTGGAATGGAGTCGTTTTTTCACACGTGTGGATGGGACCCAGATCTCTTGGAGTTTGAAACTTGGCACATGTGAATGGGACACTTTTTGCCTTGGAACTTGTGCCAATCATGATTTCATAATCAGTTCCATAACCACTCTTCCCTCCCCTGCCAAATCTTTCATCCTTGCCAGCACCCTCCCATCATCCTTTTCCTTCCCTCACTTATCCCTTCCTACCCAACACACTCCATCCAGACTGCAACCTGCCTGAAGACTACTACCACTGCCAGATCTCCAGGTTACCTAGGCTGCAGCTCAAGTTTGGGAGAGAGCAGAAGATTCACCAGTACAACTCCAACAGCATGGAAAAGGAAAAGAAAGGTCAGAGATTGTCCCTTTTGGTTTTCACTTCTTCCTCATTGTTTTGCTTTCTTTGGCCCTGGGGATTTCTTCCTTGATGATGAGAAAAGTTTGTGCTGTGGAATTCTCAGGCCCCTCCTTTCAAGAGGAAGCTGGACTTTTCTGCTGCTATACTTAGACCACAGCAATCACCAGGTGAGTCATGTGTGCTCATGAAGGGAGATGTTTGGTGATATCCTATACATTCCTTGATTGCATATTTGAGCATATAGAATTCATGATATATAAATTTTGGTTCAGGCAAAAGGAAGAGATTGGAGCAGAAAGCTGAGTCTTCAGTGAGCCTCTCAAATATCACCATGGTTGCTATGGAATGTGGATAATAGAGTAAGTTGTGCACGCGATGAAAGCTATGACGGTGAAGAATGGAAAGAGAGCAGAAAAGATTGTGAACACAATGATAGCCAAGAAAATGCAAACTATGATAAAAGATTGTAGGCAAAAGATGAATAATAGATAAGAAGAACGTTAAACCATGGTAATGATAATCTAAACGAAAAAAGGATTTACCCATGCTTTCACGATAATGGCTAGACACAATTATCCACTTCGCTCTACTGGGAGAGGTAATCGCTCAATCAGTCAGAAATCCATGCATGAAAAAAGAACATGCAAACAAGCAATCAGAACCAAGAGACTCAAATAGACATCATATATAGTAAGATCGCCAAAGTGTTGGTGGAAAAACCAACGAATACAATTACACATATTAAAGCATCACAGATATAGAACATTAAAGAACATTAAAGATAACAATATAATCAATCAAAGAAATAAAGAACAAGTAATTGACAAACCTTCAATGACTGCGTATATTACTATTACCTCTGAAGAATGAATGAATAAGTACATAAGAGTGTGCTTTGTGCCTTAAGATGTTAACAAGTGTGGTACAAAATGACACATACATTCAGTAAGTCGATTGAATTCTCATGATTTATTCGACAAATAGTGATAAGGCATACGTCAAAAAGATTGAGGGGGTGGGAAAAGTTTTACAAGACATCACCAAAACAAGAGTGCTAGAAGAAATCTTAAGAAAGAAGCTAGAAGTAAAGCAAGGGCATTTGCCATTCTACTTGAAGGAGAAGATGTGGAGAACCTTGATGATGGAGGGAATGCATAGAGCCTACTCAGGATAGATGAAGCTGCTCTCTTGGAATGTAAGAGAGTTATGCTCAGAAGGGAGACATGCTTGTGTAAGAAAAATGGTGGCAGCTGAAAGACCTGATTTTGTGTGTTTGCAAGAGACAAAATGTAGCCCAATGCTACTTAGATTCAGAGATATGAAATGCATTACCAGTGGTACTAGAAGAGGCTCTTTTGGATGTATGCTTTTGGTTAGGAAAAGATGGAAGATTTTGGATGTAATGAAAGATGATGTAGGTAGATTCCTGGCTTGTAAACTTGAGGTATATGGTACCCAAACGGGTCTTACATGTACTTATGCCCCAAATAATGAAGCAGAGAGAAGGGGTTTATGGGATGTAATCAAGGTAATATATTGGGATGTCCCAATGATTCTTGCAGGAAACTGGAACTTCTATGAGGAGCAAAGAGACTCTGAGCAATGGAAGGCTATAAAAAACCATCTAAATCTACCAGATCTAGCTTGCATGGATGGTTGCAGGGCTTTAAATAGTACCACATGGAGAAATAGGTAGTTTAATGAGACTTATGTAGCAGGAAGACTGGATAGTATGTATACCTCAGAGATGGCCAGTTGGCTGAGTAGTGATTGCAATGGTAGCCTTTTGCATGAATACCCCATGTCTAATCATATACATTTAAGATTGCTCTTCAGATGTAAGGTGTTGACAAGGACAAATAGAGGACCCCCTACATTCAAATTTAATGTCTTTTCTTTAGGATAAAAGCTTTTGCAGGAGAATGAAGGAGGCTTGGGTCCAGGCTAGGGGGACAAAGAGACTAGCCCCTATAAGAGGTGGGAAATGGGGTGCAATGCAATTACTAATCTAGCAAAAGTGAGGGGAAAAAGAGAGCTAAAGAGAGGAAGCAAGAGGAAAATCACTAGCACATGGCTTTGGGTGCTATGAGGACCATATGTGGTGATGGGGAAGGAGATTTAATTATGCTACAGGTTCTCAAGGAGCTTGAGGATCATGCTAGAAGAATGGAACAGGCCAGTGCGGAGGCTACAAGGGTACAAACGGGTCTATACTGGCTGCAAGTTGGGGATGCCCCTTCTAAGGTCTTTTTCAAATCCTTGAGAACTAAGAAGGATATGTAGTTCATCTCTTCTAAGGTCTTTTTCAAATCCTTGAGAACTAAGAAGGATATGTAGTTAATTTTAATGTTACTAACACAATGACAAGGGTACCTTCGATTCTTCATTACTAGAGCAGCCATTTCTTCCAACAAATTGGTCAATTCAATATTCTAGACTGTATCATCATCAACCCTATCCTCTTTTAGCACTAAAGGCATTATTAATTATTTATCTATTATCATCTAAACCTTCCTTGGTCCAACACTCCTATCTCCTTGAATAGTTTATTAAACTAACATTATGGTCTTCTCAATGTCATCTTTAGATGCCCCTGGTTATACTACGTTCTTATGTTTCCCACAATGAATCATTAATCTTTTATAACTCTCATTTGAGGGCATAACATAATAAATTGAACATTGGCATGTGATAATGCACGTACTTGCAAAAGTGACAAATCACCTTAGTGTGTCCATCATTAGCAATCATACCCACTGCCAACAACTTCCTAGCTAATGAACCCTTGAAGTAGACCATAAAATGATTATTTACTTGTATTTGATCATGTCAACCACATAGTGGCCATCATATTTTTGCTCCATTCAATTCATGCTTGTACACCTTACAAATGTTGGTGGGAGCTCCATTACCACATCTCCATTATTGTGTACTACCTAAGTATTTCATTGTTGACGATCATTCTTTTTGCTTGATCATGTTGACAAGCTTACACAACAAGCTTGATGGAGGTAATAATCCAATGATTGGTACAATGTGCTAAAATGTCTTGCATCTTTATAGCTCGTCTTCTTCTCCTTTCTCTCATCTACCAAAACAATAGAAGTAATTAACATGTATAATCTTTATTTTTCTGCTCTAGAGGTGGAATTTCCACTACTTCATTAGTTGAGGAGTAATTAGACATGTATAATATTTATTCTTATCCTCTAGAGGTGGAATTTCCATTACTTCATCAACTAAGGAAGGATTGCTATCATCATCTGAAGAGGACTCCAAGAGAATGAAAGGCATGCAACATTTGAACTTTGGGGAATGCAATTGTTTTCCTGCCACCATAACATAACATAAAGAAAGAGAGTCCAACATGTATTAGTCATTTTCTTTTGCATCCACATGACAATTTTGTGTGGTCAACTAAATTTAAGCTTTCTATGGTTTAGGTGGAGCTTATGTTCTTGGGCAAGGAACTGTTTTGAGATAATAAGCTTACCCTCTCTTAATGGAAATCTCAATGCATCCACATGACAATTTTGTGTGGTCAATTTCATTTAAGCTTTCTATGGTTTAGGTGGAGCTTATGTTCTTTGCAAGGAACTATTTTGAGATGATAAGCTTACCCTCTCTTAACAAAAATCTGAATGGCTTTATTATGCACTATGAGAACTCAAGATAAGATTCCATAGCTAAATAATACGACTGTTTGTGAGAAGACATGCAAAAAGCTCTACTAGTGAAGCAAGGTCAAGGTATTACTTAATTTGACTAAAAGATATCATCCACACATTGTTGCATGAAAACAAATTGTAAAGATACTTATCATACATTGCCCTCCCTAAGTGAATATCCCCCATGCACAGTGCTTAGTTAGATTGTGGATGATGTTGCTATAAAAGTAGGGTGCACCTATATATGAAATTCGGTGAGGCCTTATTTGAAAACTAAACTTTGATAGATTTTGGGATATTTTGATGGGACATTTCTTTAACTCTTCATAAATGCATCCTTAAATTTTGATTGAACCAAAAAATCCATGCACCTAACGATTATCATAAATCTTATGTATGGATAACATATGCACACACAAAACTTACATATATATATATATATATATATATATATATATATGTACATACAAAACTTTCATATATATATATATATATATATATGGGTTTTTTTGGCAAGCATTTTCTAGCGAGCGCTTTTTGGGAATCGGACGAGCAAATACCCTCCCCCCCTCCATGAAGAGAGAGAGGGGCGAAGACAGTTGGAGAGAGCAATACGACATAATTATTTGAGAGGGAGAGGGCGATAGAGAGCCAGAGGGAGTGAAAATAGAGAAACATGACAACATCACATCCTCTATATTGAGCTTATTGCTTGAGAACTGAAAATAAAACCAAGTTTATTCACGTAAAACTTCCAAATATAGAAATGTGAAAACCATCTTTACTACTATGGGCCTCGCTTATCCTCTGGGGTGTAGGCACAAAGTAAGGGAATGGTGTTCGTATCCTTCCACACTTCCTCTAGCAATACATGCTCATATGATTTATCAATAAAACCATGGGCTCGCCATATTGCAATTTAGCCCACCACTTTAGCCTTAACTCGAGAAATAGCGTCATCATTTTCAGTAAGTGGAAAGGATGTGAGGCCTTTCCATGCTTGTGCACCATCTATGGTTTTTTGCTTGACCTCCATATTGGTGGCCTTGCTCTGGATACGTGCAACAAAAACTTCAATGCTAATATTTGATGAGGCCATCACAAACAAAATGAAGGAGGGTTTAGGGTGGTGTACTCTACTAACAAAGCTTGGTGTATAACAAAGTATTTTGGAGCTTACCTCTATATTTATAGCAATGGGAAACAAACTAAAAACAATATTTATATTTTTTAATGTTAATAATAAAGGCATCTTTCCTCGAATTTCTACACAACAATAATAAAGGTATCTTTTGAACTTGGTTGGGAGGAAAGAGCGAGTATGGATTGGAGCACCTTCACCCTCTCTCTTCTCTCCTCATAGGATTTCAAATCGATGAATGCTTGTAACGTGAATACCATTCATTAATACATAACATTCTACAATACTTGACCACACACAACTCATAGCGAGAAGGGGAAGAGGGAGGTAAGGGGGGAGAAACATTACACAATTGAACCCTCTACAATGAGGTTACTTCCACAAAGGTTACATAGGTCTCAAAATACCAGGGATTTAATATTCACGTGATCACAAGATTTTTTGTGATAATAACACATGTGAACAAGTTATTCACATGTTCTCATGTTACCGTTCACAAAATAACAGGTCACTTGCCATTTGTTGGGAACCCCTTAAAAGATTGGCTACACATGGGAATAAGCTATTCACATGTTCTCATGTTACCATCTTCACATAATAGCAGGTCAGTCCACCTAAGAAGATTTTTTATGCCCGAGACAGAATTTTTTTAGGCCCTTGTGAAAGCTTTGTGAATATAACATGTGATCACACGATTTTTTGTGTTATTAACATATGTTATTAACATGTTCACATGTTTTCATTTACGTCAGTGAAATCCCTGCAAAATACTATAGGTCAATTGATTATCCATACATTCAATTATCTAAATCAGGGTAGGTTCTCCTATGAGACAAGGCATTGTAAAGCTCAAGGTCAGATAGGATAGGTTGGTGGATGAACATATTCTCGCTCTGGCTTAAGCCTAGCGTACATAAATAAATGAAGTCCAAGTGCTTGCATGAAAGATATGACTTCTTCTTGGATTCTCTATCTGCAAAATCTAGACATGTACAACACGGTTTGTCTTTTAGATGCACATCATATTTTCCCATGTATGCATCATCCCCGTGTAATTTGATCTTGAAAACTTCATACTTGTGCTCCACTCTCTGCACTTCTTCTACCACTGTAGCTTTCATTTTTAAAGAGGCCTTTTTTTGTCTGCTTCCTCTGATATATTGACGTGTGGTACTTGAGTCTTATGCCATTTTGCATGCTTGAGCCACCAGCCTCTATGTTAGGAGTGGACCCATATGGCAGTTCTTTTGAAGTTGTAATTGCAAATAACCTTGAAGCCCCACTGCTACGCGATGGGGTGGGATAACACCTTCATCATTCTTGCTCTCCACCTAGTATCCGCCTTCACATAATGAATATACCTCCTCATTTATGAGGTTGGTTCCTATAGCAACTGGCCATATCTTGGGTGGTGGGTTGGGATTTGGGTCTATGTTGGTGTCCACAATATAGAAATGAAGCACGTAGTTAGGGAAAAACTACATCCATTGTCTAATGAGACCATTAGGGTGCTTGCGATAGTCTTCAATCATCCTATGGTGTCTTTGTAAATGAGTTACAACAATGATAGTGGCCCATGGTGTGTGTAGTGCTCAACATCTCGTAGGTGTCATAGTAGAGGGAGAGGAGTAGACAAGAAGTGTAGAGAGATAAACTGCTCACCTAAACACAAAAAAGCGCTAGCTAAAAAATGCTCGCCAAAAAATTACATCCTAGTATATATATATATGTATATATAAGCTTACATATGTACATACAAAACTTCTAGATAATACCACTCCTCTCTCATGCTTGTATAGGACCTTGGTATTAGAGCCTCTAAAAAATCATTGGTTGTGAACTAAAAAATAATTGGTTGTGTATATACAAAACTTACCCATGCGCGCACACACACACATAAGCTTAAATACTTAGGTACATAAAAAAATTTCATATATATATATATATATATATATATATATATGCTCAATTATATAAATGTACATATAGAACTTACACACACACACACACAAACACACACAAGCTTACATATAGGTACATAAAAAACCTACATATATAGTTTTTAAAAAATGTAATATCTTCTCTCAATCTCTCTCTTTTCGCCTTCTTCTATCTCTCTCTCTTTTTTTCTCTTTCTCTCTAACTCTTCCCCCTCCTTGCTCATTCTCACCCTCTCTCTTAACCTCCTCCATGTCTCCTCCCTTCTTTCATGCACCTTGTGGGCCTATGCCCCGTCATCCCCAATGCTTGTGCTACCCATTTCCTTGCCCATGTGCTGTTGTCCAACACCATCTAACTAGTTGGTGTCCAATGCCTTATCATTCATAATGTCGTAATTTCAACCGTGATGCTTTCTAAAGCTCGCATTAAAGGGGAGGTAAGAATGCTCTATGTTTTTTTTGTATTGGAAGGCCTCCAAGCGACACATATGCAAGGCAATTTAAAAAAAATGACAATGTGACCTTCGAAAGACATCGCATATACGCTAGCTTCCAGAGAGCACATTGCCCCTTTTTTTGTATTGAAATGTCTATGAGCCCATTAAAGTAGCCCTCTCCACTTGGATATCATCTCTTTGTTTTGCAATTTCCTCATATGTGTGTGTGTGTATACACACATGTTGGGGCCGCACAGACGGACAAGTCAGAAAACCACAGTCGTTGGCTAGTCGGGCACTTGTAACAAATTCGCCTTAGTCATCATGGGTGTAACATAGCCCGTTGCTCAGAGCACGGGAACTTCTTAGTTGTAACTATGACTTGAGCACTATAAACTTATAAATGAGAATAAGAAAAATGGTTGTTGTTGTGGTTATTTGTTGTTGGTTGTTTATTGGGTGGTTGATCAGTCAAGTGTCATCTTTGTATATCATCAGTCTTTTTTGGTAATATATCAATGCTGATTCATCCCTTGTAATTGTAATTGTGATTGTATTTATGTTTTGTGTTCTGCTCTTTTTTGTGTATTTGTTCGGTGTTACACTGGTGTATGCTGCGTGCATAACCAAAGAAAACTTAGTAGGTTATTGGGCAGCGGTGGGCGGTCACCCAATAACACTTTGGCGACCACGATGCATCGTGCTTTTTTTGCCTGTTTTTCTTTTTGTGTGATTTCCTTTGATTTTGCATCCATCATTTTTTGCATGGCTAAGAGAGCCCATGTTAGCACATGAGTAGCACTATTTAGCACCTCTACATGCTTGGGCACTTTTGTTTTCTGAATCCAGCTCGGAATCATCACAGGATGATGATTATGAGGATGCATCAATAGCCCAGGAGGCAGGGTTGGAACTGTTAGGACCAGTATAGCAGATCGCAAGAGACTAAATATAATTACACATGCAAGATAGAATGAGTGATCATAGGAGACTGCAACAACCATAAGGAGACAATAGTAGCAGTGATGTGCAGGTCTACTTGGCAGTAGAGACAGAAAATAAAATGAGTAACAAGGCTATGATA
Source organism: Cibotium barometz (assembly GCF_041138505.1). Lineage (NCBI taxonomy): Eukaryota > Viridiplantae > Streptophyta > Polypodiopsida > Cyatheales > Cibotiaceae > Cibotium > Cibotium barometz. The sequence continues at coordinate 1,958,166 of NC_141109.1, forward strand.
CCATGTTAGATTTCATGGTGGATCCAATATGAGGATTAGCATAGTGCATTAAATATAAGCATGCACATCATTGAATGATTAGCAATAAGAAAAGTAATCAACAGAAGACCAACATAATGATATAAAACTCGAGCTATTTTTCCCATTATATGTTGCCTCTTAAATAGGTGCAGATACATATTTTGATTACATCACTATAATGAGGTCGGGAATCCACCTCGAAGATCACTGCCACCTCTCCAAAATTCTCTCCTTCATTCTAGCTTGTCAACTAGGCTACATTCTCTCCTCCATGATCTCTCACCTACCCAATTCTCCACGAATGGCTTCTACCTACTTGAATGAATTCTTTGATACTTTACTACTTGTTGATTACATCTTTGACCTTTGCACACATTTGTCCTAAGGTTATGCTTCATATGTTATCCCTCATTTCCATGTATACACCAATTTTATCCAACAATCCCTCCCTCAAATTGATGACCCTCAATCCTAGCATTAGTACCATGGGAAGCTACATAGCTTGATCACACCTGTACCAACTCCTATGCGTGCAACCTTGTACTCATCCTAATTGTATTGGCAGTAGACTCATTTGGGAGCCCTAGACCCGACATGATCTCACTCCAAGTTTTTTCTATTGGTTTACAAAATGAGAGGATACAATTGTCATATATGATTTTCATATGAGTTAGCATCCATATGAGCACTTAGAGGGACCAATAAATGTCAACAAAATTGGCCTCATGAGAGGCCACAACATCAGTACGAGTGGTTGCAAGATGAGTTTATCTAGTTTCATGTAGTGGGCGCCCTTGGCTTTAGACTGAAAATTTACATTTTTTCAAGAAGAATAGCCAATCTCTCCTAGTTAGCAAAGGAGTTTCACTTTAAGGTATTCTCATATGCAAAGTTGAGCACCTAAAACTATACTCTGATTGAATATCCAATAATTTGCAAATCTCCTTTTCTTTGGGAACCAAAATTGTATACAGGCCCTGTCAGAGGTTTAGACAGTTACACTAAATGTGAGTAAATTGCCTATAACTTTTACATTATTACTCATATGATGTTTCCACTTTGCATATCATAAATACAAATAACATAGAGCTTAACTTGATTTATCGAGTAATTTTTGATGTGTTTTACTATTTTCTATATTATTTAAAAGGTATTAAAATTATTAAAAAATATACTATTTTGTCCTCCCACCACATCTACCATTTAAAATGCTCAAATTGTATGGATCTAGTGATGATTAGATTGGGGAAGATTAGCAGAATGTGGATATAAGGTAAAATTACAAATCTAACGGTTGGATTTTTGTAGATTTACTTTGGAAAATTTGTTATGATTGTGAGAGGCCCATTAAATCAATTGTAATTTAATTTTAGAAAATAAAATATTGAATCTTTCAATCTAAAAACTCTAGGGATCAATATGCTTGTTGCCATGAATTTATTAAAATTTTTTTAAGCTTAATTTGAGTATGGGAAGGTCCATTTTCAATCCTCCCAAGTGAAAATTCTCATATTGTGTCCACTCTCCCCTTTTCAAGTCTAAAACCAATCTTAGTTAGGTTTGAAAATCTAGGCTTGGTAAACTTCAAAGCCTAGATATCATTCCATGTGTGAGGCTTTGGGTAGGCACAAATCTTATATATGCATGCCACTTTATGTCCACATCAGCTTCGAGAGGATCCACATAAACAGCTTGCCACCTCACCTTGCCACCTCCACCCTCCATGTCAACATAGTCAACCTAGTTGACTCCCCACCTCATCATCCTAGTCATCATTAATGCCACATCTTCTTGCTACCTTTGCATGCCACCTCGTACTTGGTGACATGGCATGCCACATCATGGAATTGCCACATCAACCATAATAGTGCCACATGTCAAGAGAATGCAACGTGTCATGCACGCATGTGACACGTGGCACCTCTTTCCCACCTCCCCAGTTTTTTTTTTCAAAAACATATTTTTGAAAAAGTTAATTTAGTAATTTAGAGAAATAAAATATAGAATTTTAAATAATAAAAAATATATATAACTCATTAATATAAAAGAATTTAAAATCACTAATTTTAAAAGATTATATTTTGGAATTAGATCAATAATATTATTTTTAAAGTTCATGTTATTCAATTTTAAAAAATAAAATTTTAAATTTAATATTAATTATAAAATAAAAGATAAATTTAAAGATAAATTTATATATCTAGTAATGATAAATATTTAGACTTGTTAATAAATATTATTAATATTATTGATGAAAAATCCCTGTCCCCTCCGCGCAATGGATTCGGGGGTGCTAGCAACAGCGAAAGTAGCACTTCTTGCGCGGGGCAGGATCCTCACTCGGGGCCTCGCCCACACGGATATTCGGATAAGAGACTAATCCCTTGGTTCTTCAAAAATCGAACCCCGAAATACTTTTCCCTACCAGAAAGCATGGGCGAATTCTCCAGGATATTTGTACTTTAACGTAGTCAGGGTCATTACTGACCAAATTGATCCGATCGAACCTGTGAGTCACTTGGTCAGATAAAGGAAGAAACTTGCACTTGGATCATAGAAACCAACGCATTTTTTCCCATCAAGAGGCACAACCGCCGTTGATTCTTTTTCCATAGAACAATTAGTATCCGGGATTTACATCTATCGTACTATAACAGAATTGAGTCTCATTTTGCGGATCCATCAGTCTAGCCTAACCCCATCCAGTCCCATGGGTTAGCCAATCGCCCAACCACTGTAGTGATGAGATCCAATTAGGAATTTGCTTAGGTTTTGTCCCGGGTGCCAAGGAAAAGAGTTCCCAGGCCCCCTAGCCAGATATTCATGCAAATGCCAGTCACACCACTTACACACGCAATATTGAATTGCCTTTTTCACAGATTTAGCTATCTTTAAAACAATCGTTTAATTAATGGCATAGTGTCACTGATCATAATCCTCAAAATCTCCAGTTGAATCCTTATTTCCAATCATTCCTTCATCGGTGCATCTATGGCATCATTGGCACAACCAGAACGCTCACCACCTATCCACTCAGGGGCCTTTTCGATAGTTCCTAGCTCATAGTAACCGGCAATATATTCACTTATAAAAATCAAGATGGAATCTCCGTTGAAGATCAACAAGATCAACCAACAGATCCATATAAAAGAGCCATGGACTCATCCATTGAGGACCAGCAAGGTCAGTCAACTAGATCCATGCCCGGTTTCAGAAAACAACTCTTACTCCTTGTTCCAATATCCATATAAAAGAGCCATGGACTCATCCATTGAGGACCAGCAAGGTCAGTCAACTAGATCCATGCCCGGTTTCAGAAAACAACTCTTACTCCTTGTTCCAATATCTTCCCTGATGCACGTGTGGGTATCTTCGTCGGCAACCTAGAGCCCGCCGACCACTGTATGGTCAGCACCCTCTAGGATCCTTCGTAGGTGACCTAATGCTTCACTCATAGGCTGCTTCCTTGGTCCCTCATCCACCATACCGGAAGCTCACTATTTTAATCGAATCGAGGCTCGTCAAGACCTGGGCCGACCTTGCTACGCGAGACGTCCTCCGTTGACTCTCCATCAACTGTTGCAACTTTATCAGTTAGCTCTCCACACGACCTCATTCTCAAGACGGCCAAAATGCTTCCCCAGCATTATTGACATAAAACAGTCATTTAAAAACAGGTCATAAATATAGTTTCTATAATGAACTCTCGTCTTTCACATTGTTCCACATCTGTCCACATTACTTAATCCATATCCAATTCATATGTATTTCTCATCTCATCCAATCACTTTATTTTTCATCTCATCACATCTTTCCTCATTTATCCTCCTCACATCTCATCCACTCACATCTACCTATATTCATATCCCATCATACCTCATTCATTTACACATCACATGTCATTCATTCACATCTATCTCAATTTACATCACATCTCATCACATTCATTTCACATTTCATCTCATTTATTCTTATCCCGATACACATCACATCACATCTCACCCATTCACATCCCATATCATTCATTCACATCCGATTCACATGACATCACATCTCATCCATTTACATCCCATATCATTCATTTACATCCGATTCACATGACATCGCATCTCATTCATTCACATCCTGATTCACATCACATTACATCTCATCCATTCACTCACATCGACATCACATCCTTTCACATACACATCCACATCCATTCTTTCACATACACATCCACATCCATTCACTCACATCGACATCACATCCTTTCACATACACATCCACATCCATTCTTTCACATACACATCCACATCCATTCTTTTACATACACATCCACATCCATTCTTTCACATCACATCCACATGGATCCACATCCACATCCATTCTTCCACATACATATCCACATCCATTCTTTCACATACACAAACACATCCACATCCATTCTTTCACAAACACATCCACATCCGTTCTTTCATATACACATCCACATCCATTCTTTCACATACACATCTTATCACATCCATTTCACATGCTATTCCTATTTAGTAGCTTTTTCTAGTTTGATTTCGATAATGGGACTTTTTCTAAATTTCTACCAATTGCTTAGCCTAATTAAAGGTTCCTTTTCTCGAACGATTATTTCTATATTCCTTTTCAATTCCTCAATTGAATTGTATTCAATATTCCTCTTTTGAATAAAAGAACTCATGGGATTTACAGAAATCAATTCTACCCATATTTTTACTTTTGATAAATAATCATAAATTGAATTATACTAAAAATTCTCTTCTTCCCATTTAATTTCTTGGATCTCAAATACCATGGGAATTCCTCTTTTTGCATTTTATTATTTGCATTCCAATGTCATGGGAATTCTCTTTTTTATCATCGATGGAATTCTAAATGTCATAGGAATTCCTCTTTTACCATTTAAATATTTCTCATAGATAAAATAAATTTATCTAAAATTCATCTTTGAATTTAAATAAAATACCCATTAATTTCAATATGCTAGGAATTTCTCTTTTCCTATCTAAATGATGGACTTCCGAATGTCATAGGAATTCCTCTTTTACCATTTAAATATTTCTCATAGATAAAATAAATTTATCTAAAATTTATTTTTGAATTTAAATAAAATACCCATTAATTTCAATATGCTAGGAATTTCTCTTTTTCCATCTAAATGTTGGAGTTCCAAATGTCATAGGAATTCATCTTTTACCATTTGAATATTTCTCATAGATAAAATAAATTTATCTAAAATTCATCTTTGAATTTAAATATAATACCCATTAATTTCAATATGCTAGGAATTTCTCTTTTTCCATCGAAATGATCGAATTCCAAATATCATAGCACTTCCTCTTTTACCATTTAAATATTTCTCATAGATATAATAAATTTATCTAAAATTCATCTTTGAATTTAAATAAAATACCCATTAATTTCAATATGCTAGGAATTTCTCTTTTCCCATCTAAATGATGGAATTCCAAATGTCATAGAAATTTTTCTTTTACCATTTAAATATATCTATGCAAAAAGATAAATTTAACTAAAATCCTTATTTAATTTTTAAATAAAATATACATTATTTTAGCATCCTAATTTTCTCTTACTTTATTAGAATACATGGATTTCCATTGTCATAAGGATTACTCTTTTAACATAAAAATGAATTACTAGAAATTTCTCTTTTTTCTAATTAACTATTTATGCATAATCATAAAAATCAAATTTTCCATGATTATAATGAGAATCATTCAGTTAATCTAATCCTAGAATATGGTAGGAAGTCCTCTTTTCATATTATGAATGAAAATGATTTATGTGTTAATTTTTTAAAAATTTTGCCATAGCTTCGCTTCTGCTATTACTGATAATTCTTAATAATTTTGAAAACATAAAGTTTAGTAATATCATATGATATAATAACCATTAATTGAATCAATATCCTATTATGGACTTGATTTCTATTTTTTCCATGAATTAAATAGCGTAAAAGCATTAAAAAGCCACTTATTTGACCTCAATTTGACAAGCATAGAAACTAATTTTAGATTAGAGAATTGCTTCATGAGAAGCTTCATTTGAATATAGAATAGGTAATAGGAATGACCACATTCTTTGGGGGAGAGAGAGACATGCTTTAAAAAAATATTTAATATAAGCATAAATAGAAATTTATGTGTTTTATCACTACAATTCACTAAAGAACTTCAATTGTATTAAAAAGCCATTCAATTGAATGCTTCTCAAGCTTGAGAGGGGGTTGAGAAGTGAGAACATTTGGAGATTTAAAAAAAAGACCATAAACCACACTTTACCTCCTAGATTGCTTAATTCTGTGATCAATGTAGAGGCCCCCAACCAATCAATTAGTTTGGTATGTTGATGAAGACTCCAAGGAAGATTGAAGAGAGAGAGAAACTCCAATCTCTTCAATTTATAGAGGATAATAGAAAATATCATTATTTCAGTATAATACTGGCATGGTATAGTTCTCATATTTTTTTTTACAAAGGGCTAAGAATCTATTTATAGGTGAGGGAGGCCCCCTTCTCCTTACCAAGGTGTCAAAGTTGAATCATTATACCCAAAATATCTCATTTTTTAAAAGTAATATTCATAGTTTTTTACTAATAAACCTCAAGTCCTTAGTCAACTCTTCATCTTATGTGAGTATTTACTCAATTTGGGGGGTTTATCTTTTAATTCTTCAATTTATCTCCTCCCTACATTTGGATTAATCTTATTGGTCCATAGGAACCTTAATTGGACCATATTCCAAATTTTTTTGAAAATCTAGACCCTTAGGCTAAGGTCTTTTTTATCTATTTTCAATTAATTCCAATTGCACATTGGAAAGTTCTTTTTGAATTTCTGTTTCAAGGAAAACTATTTTAGACACTAGGAAGATTTTTATATCCAAAAATATCTCAATTTTGGATTACCTCTCTCTAGATATTTTCTCTCTCCAAGTCACAACAGGATAAAACAGAATCTTTCTTTTATTTCAAAGAGGTGAATAATTATAAGATCAAAAGGGGAGGTTCTTACACCTACACACCTCAAAAGATGGAGGGAGGAATCTTACATCCTACCCCACTTAAAAAACACGAGATGTCCTCATCTCGTAAAATTAGAGGACAACTCTTTTCCTTAAGATCCAACTGATTCTGGGATTCCTTATAGTCTGGTGAACTCAACAGAATCCTGGGATAAAGATCCCTTATATAGAACTCATCATCAAATAACAATTCACTCAGATCATATCATTCAAATCCTTATCACACAAGAATGGTCCATTAGACCAAAATTTTTATCTGTCCTCCATGGGAATTTTCAATTTTACAGATTTTTAATTTGACATCCCTTAACTTGATCCAATGGGTCAAGCGTTAACAGCATCAATCTGTTAGCACAATCCACTAATCTCATAGCAATTTGCTGAAGTCATTAACATCATTCCAGTTACGAACATCATCACAGGGACTCGTCCCATTCATCCTCATTGTGGTTTTGCTCAGCTTATTACATTTCAACCAAAATTTAGGAATCATCATTTTTCAATTAGAATCCAAATCAACTCATCAATTCTCAACCAGAATTTTAAAATCATATCAACCACATTTGAATTCATCATCTGGATAGCATTTTTACTTATAATTTCAAGGTCTTAGATTTACTCGTATATACTGCCCAGTAAAGAGGCCCAGTAAAGAGGTCTTAGATTTACTCGTATATAATTTCAAGGTCTTAGATTTACTCGTATATACTGCCCAGTAAAGAGGCCCAGTAAAGAGCTGCAGTTATACCCTCGGTATATACGAGTAGTCACGGTCCTTGGAATTATAAGATAAATACCATCATGACTAGGCCTCAAGCAAGTCAGGGCTTTCCATATAATTGCGGTACTTCATCTAAAGAACCACTTTCAATTTTATGAATCTTTATTCTGAATATCAATTTGTATAAATTTTATCACACAATTACGACCTTTTATTGTTACTTCACAAATTTTTGATATTTTTGGCTTTTCAGTTGATCCACTTTAGTCAATTTGCTCTGATACCAGCTAAAAGATCAATGCCCCCTCCGTGGAACGGATTCGGGGGTGCTAGCAGCAGTAGAAGTAGCACTTCTTGTGCGGGGCAAGATTCCTCACTCGGGGCCTCGCCCACCCCACGGATATCCGGACAAGAGACTAATCCCTTGGTTCTTCAAAAATCAAACCCGAAAAAACTTTCCCCTACCAGAAAGCACGGGCGAATCCTTTAGGATATTTGTACTTTAACGTAGTCAGGGTCATTACTGACCAAACTGATCCGACCGAACCTGTGAGTCACTTGGTTAGATCAAGGAAGAAACTTGCTCTTGGATCATAGAAAACAACGCTTTTTCCCCATCGAGAGGAGGCACAGCCGTTGATTCTTTTTCCATAGAACAATTACTATCCGGGATTTACTTCATCTATCATACTATAACAGAATTAAGTCTCATTTTACGGATCCATCAGTCCAGCGTAACCCCATCTAGTCCCATGGGTTAGCCAACCGCCCAACCACTGTAGTGATGGGATCCAATTTAGGTATTTGGTTAGGTTTTGTCCCGGGTACGAGGGAAAAGAGTTCCCAGTCCCCCTAGCCAGATATTCATGCAAATTCAATGCCAGTCACACCACTTACACACCCAATATGAAATTGCTTTTTTCACAGATTCAGCTATCTTTAAAACAATTGTTTAATGAAACTATAGTGTCACTGATCATAATCCTCAAAATCTCCGGTTGAATCCTTATTTCCAATCATTTCTTCATCAATGTATCTATGGCATCATTGGCAACCAGACCGCTCACACCACCTGTCCACTCTCAGGGGCCTTTTCGATAGTTCCTAGCTCATAGAGTAACCGGCAATATATTCACTTATAAAAATCAAGACGGAATCTCCATTGAAGATTAGCAAGATCAACCAACAGATCCATATAAAAGATCCATGGACTCATCCATTGAGGACCAGCAAGGTCAGTTAACCAGATCCATGCTCGGTTTCAGAAAACAACTCTTACTCCTTGTTCCAATATCTTCCCCGACACACGTTGTCGTGACGTGTAAGGTATAGCCAGGAAAGTACGAGACTTCTAGCTGTGAGAATTGGTACCAAACCTAACAAGGAAGCTCACATTCAAAATTTCCCAAAAAGCATAGGACAAGTCCATTTTTTTTATGACTTATACATGTGTCAATTCATCTCAATACATCCTTGAATTCGTGTACCAAATGCTTGTCCCTTTCCAAGCATAGATTCACTGGCTTCTTTTTCCAAAACTTTCCAGCTAATCACATGTAGGCATAACATAACCTTTAAGTATTTCCAACATACATGTGACCCTTTTCATTCCATACATCCACTGTCACCATTCCCAACATCTCATAATGTTCTTTATCACCTGAAAATCTGGCTTAAAATTCCAACAACTCACAAACACAAAATGATATATGGCATAACTTTAACATATTCACATGATTTTAAAAGAAATCCATGGCCTGCATTCTAGATCCACTAAGATAGAATCAAAGTCAATTTTTACTAGAGTCCTTGCTGTATTTCTGATTCTTTGATTCCATGTCCCTTGATGCAATATCCTCACATCTCTTCATATCAAACCACCTTTTTTTTACAAAACCTTTGAAGGTTTATTGACACCACGAATTTTCAAACGTGGTAGGTAGGAAAGTAAATGAGATTTTATCAAATTTTTACTTATCTGAAGGCGGGGGAAGCTGATTTCATTCGATTTTCTTTTGAAAAATTATTTTCCATGCTTCGCTGCAGACGGCGCACAGCTGGCGCGTAGCTGAATGTGTGATTTTGAAGAGAGCATATCAATGAGAAGTATTAATTCTGCTCTTTAATTCAAGCCCCAATATGCCATTGACAGTCGCTGATAGCGTGAAATCACTCTCTCTGGTCGAACACGCCTCTGTCCCTCGTTTTTTTTCTGCAGACCCTTCTCTGATAAGCGCCGCTTGCCAATCTCTGGTTTTTCTCCTCTTTCCTGCGAGGAAGTCGGCCCCCACACCACCTTTTGCAGCTAAAAACGCGCTTTTCCCATTTTTAATTTTCTCACTGCGCCTACCATTCCACGCATATCTTTTTCAAGTAATAACCATTAAAAAAAATCAACCTTCTCACACTATAGCCTTGCTAAGGTTTCCCACACCACATCAAGGTAAGCTTCATTCGGTATCCTTATTACATATACGACCTTGCCATCTAAAGCATACGATCAAGACCACAACCATTATGTACCATAAAGTCCTCTGTCTCAGTGTTAGTATCAACTCAACCATGATAGGCACGGCTTATGAGCATTTCACCATCTCATGGAATCAATAAAGCAGTCAAACCCACAAGCATAATCCAGTCCTATCAAGGCACAAGGTGTCTGCTAGCTCCAAAATTCTCCATAAGCATAAAAAAAATCCTCCATAATTCACACCACACTGTCAGAGGCTTCGAGACCTGGCTCAGCCTTAGCTCATCTTATTGAACCTTATCTACAATATGAACATATATACTCAGGCATCATATAATGACTCATCATGGCACTTAACCCCATGCATCTGGATTTGTATTTGATGGCGTCACATGCATGGTTTCACGCCATAGACGTGCCATGGCACGACATCCACCCCCTCTAAACCTGCACATCCTCTGGTATGTGCCAAATCATCATCAAGGTCCACATATAACTGGATGTCGTCTTCATCTTCTGCAGTTCCAGGAAGATCATCCTCTTCCTCTTCAACCATATCCATACTACCACTGTCAAGCCTCTCATCCTGAGTCTCTTGTGAATCAAAAGGATCACTATCATGCCTTCTTTTAAATATCTTGATTCTTTTGCCTGCCACAAGATTCTTTATTTCTGTTCCATCAAGCTCACACAGAGTATACGTGCATTTCCATGCACATGCTTGACAATGTAAGGGCCAAACCATCTTTTGGCAAATTTTCTTTGAACAGTGAATTGGTTGTCAAGGCTACTATCATACATTAGAACCCAATCACCTTCTTCAATAGGTTTTGGCCGGAGTCTGTGTCTACTATCAAATCTTTCTTTATTTTTCAGCCTTGCATCTTTCAAGCGAGCTTTAGCAAGCTCTACATCTTCAGGCCTCCTCTCCAACTGTCTTATTCGCAATGCAAGGAGGTCATCTCTGCTCATTCCTTCCACCCAGGGCAATACATTCCAAGTTAGAACTACTTCTTCAAACTGGCATCACTGGCTTCTGACCATACATTAATTCTGCAGGCATGTATCCTGTCACTGAGCTATGAGTTGTACGGTCAGCCCACAAGGCATATGGTAGCAGCTTTGGCCACTCTCGCATTCTTTCTCTGCATGCCTTAGCCAAAGCTTTAATGATTGGAGGATGTCCTCGCTCACTTTTTCCATTGCCCTCAGGATTGTAAGCACATGTTAGGGACAGTTTGATACCAATTCTAGAGAAGAATTCCCTTGCTTCTTCAACATCTAGCTCACCCCTATCAGCTGTTATTTTCCCAATACAACCATATCGGCAGATCACATCTTCCAAGAGAAATTTGCATACTGTTTTCGTACTCTTTGTTCTAAGAGCACGCCCTTCTACCTGATTTGTCAAATCTTCTCTTGCAAGTGCTATATACCGCATCTGCCAAATTCCCAAAGGCATTGTAACTAGATCCACTACCCATTTATAGTGTATGGCAGGTGGGTAGGTCGGTTGCAAGCCATCACGATGCCGCACATTTGAGTACATTTGGCATACCATGCATGTTTCCACATATTGGGAAATATCCTTGTACATTCCTCTCCACCAATATTTTTCCTTTATTTTAGTAAAGGTGGCCCACACACTTCTATGTCCAGCCCAGAGACTCTCATGAAATTCTTTCACAAGCTTTCCTTGAGTCTCTTTATCACATATGACTCTCTGTGGCATAGCATTCCTCTGCTTAGGATGCTTCCAGAGATACCCATCCTTTAGGAAATAACCATATGCTTTTCTGCGGATCCTCTTAAATTCTGAGTCAGACCAATTTTCTTGCCTTGTCAGAGTACTCAAATATTGACCAATAAGCAACCAATCTCCTTCATATATTTCCTCAATAAAAGACTCAAGTGCATTTGATAGGCAAATATGGTCCCCTTTTGCATATGCTGTAGTATAGAACTTTGTACCCACATCATCAATGTCACTAATCATCTCTTTCTCATCTTCATACCTGGCTCTTGATAGCATATCTGCAACTGGATTATCTTTTCCCGCAATATGCTCAAACTCAGGATTTAGTGACTTGATATAAGCAATCCACCTAAGCATAGCAATATCTGGAGTGGTACAACTTGCTATCATCCCAAGAAGTGGCAAGCAATCAGTTTCCACAAGTACAGATGCCCCAATAAGATATTCTTTTTCACATTTTAGAGCAGTGACTATTCCCCATAACTCTCTCTTGATCTGTGGATACTTTCGTTGCCGAAATCTTAATACCTTTGCTCCAAATCTAATTACATACCTATGATCATCCTCATCATCTTGCCCTACTGCCCATCCTATCCCAGTAGGACTAGTATCAACTGTAACAATCACAGGCCTGCCACACTCATAATCTGCCTTTCTCAGAGTGGGTGATGATTGGAGCAAACATTTCAGCTTCCGCATAGCTTTAATATGTACTGCACTCCACAGAAATTTTTGATTTTTCCTCAAAAGTTGATAAAGAGGATCTGCTACATGTGCATAATGTGGGATCCAAATAACATAAAAGACACATGCTCCAAGAAATCTCCTCAGCTCTGTAACATTAATGCATGTCTCTTTCATTCTTTGTATTGCATCTATCTTGGCTGGACAAGGTCGACGTCCACTAGTACTACAAAGATGTCCCACTATTAGCACTTCACCAACTCCAAACACTGATTTCAGCCCAGATAAAGTAAGATTCACTTCTTCAAGCATGGATAGAATCATGTCACAATCCTTTATATGATTTGCCACAAACTTGCGGCACCCCTTTGAATCCAAATCCCCATCTTTGTTTTTCTCATCACAGCCCTTTATTGGCACATCATCCAAAAATGGCATAGTTTTTTGTGATATGAAGTCTCGTAAGACTTTATTTATTCCATTCATCATATGTGCCACTGAGTTGGTGGCTCCCTGTGGTAAGGTACACATCCTTACTAATCCCAAAGGAGTTCTCATTGTGGTCAAGTCCCTGCTTTGTATATCCAGCTGGAACTGATCATATCCCGAATACAGATCACCCATAGAGTATATAGCTTTCCCTGCAAATGCCTCTGCAAACTCATCCACAATTGGACCTGCTCCCACATTCCTGATTGTGACTTTGTTTACAGGTTGCATGTCTTGAATAAAGCGCAATGTCCCATTTTTCTTTGGTACAGTAAACCATCTGTTGGAATATGGGGCACATGATGGCTCCAAGATTGGGTTGTTGCAAGATCAGGGTGTCTAGTTTTATCCAGTTTCTGCTGGACTGGGACAATGCTTGGAGAGCAAATTTTAGGGGGCAAGGTAATTAAAATGAGGTCAAGCAAATAATAGAAAATATGCTTGACCTTAAATTAACCCAATATAACTTAAATTAATATAAATTAGTCTAATTAATCAAAATTAATTAAAAATATGATGAAATGATAAATAAATGATATTTTCATACTTAGAGTGATCCAATTTATTTTTTCGTAGACGCACCATTACAAGTACACTAGTCCCTATAGGTTTTAGATGATTCACATCAAAAATGTAATTTTACTAATTAGATTATTAATATTTGCAGGCCTTCTGATAGTTTGGAAGAATTTTAAAAAAGAGATTGTTAAAAATCCAACCATTGGATTTGCAATTTTCACTAACCGCCACATTCTACTAATGTCTCAGTATCTACCCACTCTTTTGATCTACAAGATTGAGGATTTTAAGTGGTAGCTATTGTGGGTACAAAAAGTGGCGTATATTATAACACTTTAAAGACCTTGAAATATTTAAAGAAAATAGACAAATATCTTAAAATTTTCTCGAAAAATCAAGTTAAGCTCCATATTATGTGAAGATCTAAGGTACAAAGTGGGGATCTCATATGAGTTTATATGTAAAAGATATTAGCATTTTATGGAATCAGCTCAAATTTGGGACAGGGTGTATACATTGACTTTGTACCTAAGAAAATGAGGACTTTTGACTATCTAATGCTTAATCAAATTATGCAACTATATTTCCAACTTTGAATATGATGTTCCAACAAAAGAACTTGAAACAAAATTCCTTCATTTACTAGGAGAGATTAGCCACTAAAGGTAAACAAATGCCTGTTTTTTTGCTGTTTACAGGGTGCCTGAGTGGACAAAACTGGGCACCCTGATCTTGCAACCACCCGATTCCCATCCTGATCTTTTCTTTTAGTAATTCCATCAACTTTGGCAAGAGAGCCTTTGGTACTGGAATTGGCCGCAGGTTCCAGGGCACATGTGGAACAGTAAAGATTACCATTGGTGCTGTTACACTTGGATCAACACAGCCTATCTCATGCGGCTGAAAAGCAAAGGCTTTCCCATGTTTTACAAGCATCTCCTCAAAGCATTTCCTTTCAACTGGCAACAGAAAATCCTTCTCACCAATATTCAGCTCTTTTAGAGTTTCTTGAGTAAATTTATGCCCAATTTTCTTCGGATCTCTAAGATTTGGTTGCATAGAAGCTTCATCTATCTTCTCCTTGCTTCCTGGTGGCAAGGGCAAGGCAACTGGTTTCACCTTCTTTGCAACCGTTTTGTACTTTGTATCAACATGAGCATCCATCTCGCAATTCATGTTTTTACATTCCACCCCCTCGAATTCCTGGATTATATCATACATCTTCACAGATGACACCTCTATCATTTCATTTCCACCCTGTAAGCATGCTCTTCCCATATCAAAAAGCACATCCATAGTATCTACAAATGACACCTCATCAAGCACCCCTGAAATAAACTCATTCTTCCCCAAAAGACCACACTGCTCAAAACTTTTTTGTTCATTTTGTATATGTTTTCGCATGCCACGCTTCAAATCCTTGCTTTTTACAAAAACCAGTGACCCATAGCTGGAAAATCCCTGAAAATTTGTTGAAAAACTATTTACATTGATTGAGTCCTGCGAGAACTCATTTTTCCTTGTACCATTGGAATCCCGCTTTACAATGGCACCTGGCCAAAATCCCTCATCTCCCTGTAATTCATGAATTCTCTGTTTATCTTCGGGAGTGACTGTGCTCGAAGAGACTCACGATTCCTTTCATGGTTAATGCAAACTGTCAAGAACTGAACAGCTTTCTTGCCATCCTTACTCCTTATTCTTGCATATGCCGAGCCATCATCCAAAACCTTTGTTTCCATCCTCACAGCTGTAATGTAGGGTTGCCCAAGGATAAGGGGATACGATGACATCTCCTGAACAAAGAAGTTCTGATCATCTTTCACATCCCCTATAGTTACCCTTACATTTGGACATGCTGCATAAAGCTCTCCAGATGAGTTATTAGCTGCTTTAATCATCCACCCATGATCCACATCCATTGGCCACTTACATTTGTTGTAGAGATTTTTAGCCATAAGATTTATTTCAGACCCATGATCAATTAGAGCGACATATGGCTCTTCCAAATCACCTATCTTGACAAGGGTTTCAGTGGTTGCTCTTGCCCAATGGCTCCTGGAGTAATGACTCTTTGTAAGAACTTCTTTTTCATCATCTTCTTCCACAAAGCGCACTTGTCGTGCCCCATCAGCAGAGTGATTACATTCCACCACATTTTCTCTCTCTTCCTTTTTCTGTACCTGTACTCCATGAGTCTTGGGAAGTGCTTGCCTCCCCTTGTGATGGAATAGATTCAATTATGGACTGCCTTTTCCTTCGTATAATATCAATTATCTCATCATGAAATTCTTTCTTTGCAATCCCCAAGACCTCCCCTAGTGTGAATTCCACCCTGCTGTTTAGAATCCTCTCTTCAAGCACCTTTTTGAGATCTGTTGTTTGCAGCTTCAATATCAGATTGAAGCTTGTAGAGTGGACTTTTCCCTTTACCCTTTTCCTTCATTTTTGCTGGCACTTCTTCCATTGAAACATCCTGTGGAGGTCTGCTATGCTGTGGAGGCATATGTGATGGCCCAGGATCGTTCTTTTCACTTCCACGTGTAACTCTTTTTGATGGCCCTCCTTCCTCATTTTCCCTTTTACGCTTCTCCTCTACTTGTGCCTCATTATTTTGGCATTTGGCAATATAGGCATGAATAGATAAAGAATCCACAGGCTCCTCCCAGCCAGTCTCAAGACGTATACAATCACCTGCTTCATGCAAAGCTTGCTTTGACACTTTCTTTGACGCAATTAATTCCATTGTTGATGGCCAAAAATCCTCATTCTCATAATCCTCATCATTCTCAAATCCCTGCTTTAATTGACCAACCTTTAATCCATAGGTTGCTGCCTCAACCATAGAAATGGCATGACTAGCAGCCATATCCTCTACCAGCTTTTTCATCCCTCCTTTCCCAAAGTTTGTACTCAATGGAAGACCAGTCTCTGTAAGATGGATTTTCCCATCTTTGAAAAACACAAGTTGATTTTTAAGAGCTTCTTTATAGCTAGCACAATCCTTCTTTGCATGTTCTGGGTCATCACACCATATGCATCTATATGTAAACCCTTCTTTGCTTTGAGGCCTTTGCATAGAGGCCTGCCCCAATGGTAAACCTTTTTCTTCAATCCTGGACATCTTCAATTTTAGGTCACGCATACCCTTGATAAGCTCATCCATCGGCCCATCTACCTTTGGAATTGTAACAGCTGGTTTGGGTAGATTCTCAGGGGTAACAGCAGTTATGGGGGTTGCAGAGCCCATCACCATTTTATCCCTTCTCTGCTGCCGCTTTGCTAACATAGTGACTGCATCCTCAACATCATTCCAATCACTCTTTAATCCCTGCTCTGTATCCTTATCCTCAAGGAGGATTTCCAATTTCTCCTGGAGATCTTTCCCAGCTGCTTGTAAGAAGAGCTCTGTTTTTTCTTTGTCCAAAGTTGCACGCTCTATCCTTGACAGCTGGGCGTAGCGCTTCTCAAACTCTCTTAGCAATTCTGTGGCAAAAATTCCCATTTTAGATTTTGTGACCCATTCCAAGAAAGTTCGTTTGGTCACTCGCTCAGAATCCTCCATAAAATATTCATCCTTTAAAGCAAGCTTGAACTCTTCCCAATTTCTGCCACCATGTGCTGTCTGCAATCCTCTTATGCGCTCTCTTATTTCAGGAACACATACCAGCTCGAAACTTCGAACCATATCCTCCTCAGTCACCCTGTTTAGCTCCATCTCCTTTATATAATTGCGCAGGTACTTTGTAATGTCCTTCCCATCAAATTGATCCATCTTTTTCACAATTGATTGCAATGCTTTGGTCGTGGAAATTTGTCCTCTTTCAGCAGCTTGTTGTTGTTGCATGTACATGGTAAACATCTGAAACATCTGCATAACTCCGGGGTCAAAATGAACCCCCTGACCCTCAGAATTCTCAGCCATAGCTTCCCTATATATTTCACCACACTCTCACCCCAGCAGTCTCACGTCGGGTTCACCAAAAAGCTGTCCTGACGTGTAAGGTATAGCCAGGAAAGTACGAGACTTCTAGCTGTGAGAATTGGTACCAAACCTAACAAGGAAGCTCACATTCAAAATTTCCCAAAAAGCATAGGACAAGTCCATTTTTTTTATGACTTATACATGTGTCAATTCATCTCAATACATCCTTGAATTCGTGTACCAAATGCTTGTCCCTTTTCAAGCATAGATTCACTGGCTTCTTTTTCCAAAACTTTCCAGCTAATCACATGTAGGCATAACATAACCTTTAAGTATTTCCAACATACATGTGACCCTTTTCATTCCATACATCCACTGTCACCATTCCCAACATCTCATAATGTTCTTTATCACCTGAAAATCTGGCTTAAAATTCCAACAACTCACAAACACAAAATGATATATGGCATAACTTTAACATATTCACATGATTTTAAAAGAAATCCATGGCCTGCATTCTAGATCCACTAAGATAGAATCAAAGTCAATTTTTACTAGAGTCCTTGCTGTATTTCTGATTCTTTGATTCCATGTCCCTTGATGCAATATCCTCACATCTCTTCATATCAAACCACCTTTTTTTTACAAAACCTTTGAAGGTTTATTGACACCACGAATTTTCAAACGTGGTAGGTAGGAAAGTAAATGAGATTTTATCAAATTTTTACTTATCTGAAGGCGGGGGAAGCTGATTTCATTCGATTTTCTTTTGAAAAATTATTTTCCATGCTTCGCTGCAGACGGCGCACAGCTGGCGCGTAGCTGAATGTGTGATTTTGAAGAGAGCATATCAATGAGAAGTATTAATTCTGCTCTTTAATTCAAGCCCCAATATGCCATTGACAGTCGCTGATAGCGTGAAATCACTCTCTCTGGTCGAACACGCCTCTGTCCCTCGTTTTTTTTCTGCAGACCCTTCTCTGATAAGCGCCGCTTGCCAATCTCTGGTTTTTCTCCTCTTTCCCGCGAGGAAGTCGGCCCCCACACCACCTTTTGCAGCTAAAAACGCGCTTTTCCCATTTTTAATTTTCTCACTGCGCCTACCATTCCACGCATATCTTTTTCAAGTAATAACCATTAAAAAAAATCAACCTTCTCACACTATAGCCTTGCTAAGGTTTCCCACACCACATCAAGGTAAGCTTCATTCGGTATCCTTATTACATATACGACCTTGCCATCTAAAGCATACGATCAAGACCACAACCATTATGTACCATAAAGTCCTCTGTCTCAGTGTTAGTATCAACTCAACCATGATAGGCACGGCTTATGAGCATTTCACCATCTCATGGAATCAATAAAGCAGTCAAACCCACAAGCATAATCCAGTCCTATCAAGGCACAAGGTGTCTGCTAGCTCCAAAATTCTCCATAAGCATAAAAAAAATCCTCCATAATTCACACCACACTGTCAGAGGCTTCGAGACCTGGCTCAACCTCAGCTCATCTTATTGAACCTTATCTACAATATGAACATATATACTCAGGCATCATATAATGACTCATCATGGCACTTAACCCCATGCATCTGGATTTGTATTTGATGGCGTCACATGCATGGTTTCACGCCATAGACGTGCCATGGCACGACATCGTGTGGGTATCTTCGGCGACCTAGAGCCCGAGCACCGTATGGTCAGCACCCTCTAGGATCCTTCGTAGGTGACCTAGCGCTTCACTCATAGGAGGCCGCTTCCTTGGTCCCTCATCCACCGTACCGGAAGCTCACCATTTTAATCGAACCGAGCCGGGCTGACCTTGCTACATGTGAGACGTCCTCCGTTGACTCTCCGTCATCTGATGCAACTTTATCAGTTAGGTCTCAAACGACCTCATTCTTAAGACGATCAAAATGCTTCCCCAGCATTATTGACATGAAACAGTCATTTAAAAATAGGTCATAAATACAATTTCTATAATGAACTCTCGTCTTTCACATTGTTCCACATCTGTCCACATTACTTAATCCATATCCAATTCATATGTATTCCTATTCTCATCCAATCACATCATTTTTCATCTCATCACTCACACCTTTCCTCATTTATCCTCATCATATCTCATCCACTCGCATCTACCCATATTCACATCCCATCACACCTCATTCATTTACATCACATGTCATTCATTCACATCTATCTCAATTTACATCACATCTCATCACATCTCATCTCATTCATTCTTATCCTGATTCACATCACATCACATCTCACCCATTCACATCCCATATCATTCATTTACATCCGAATCACATCACATCACATCTCACCCATTCACATCCCATATCATTCATTTACATCCGATTCACATGACATCACATCTCATTCATTCACATCCTGATTCACATCACATTACATATCATCCATTCACTCACATCGACATCACATCCTTTCACATACACATCCACATCCATTCTTCCACATACACATCCACATCCATTCTTCCACATCCACATCCACATCCATTCTTTCACATACACATCCACATCCATTCTTCCACATACACATCTATTCTTTCACATACACATCCATTCTTTCACGTACACATGCACATCCATTCTTTCACATACACATCCACATCCATTCTTTCACATACACATCTTATCACATCTTATTTTCATCTTGTCACATCCATTTCACATGCTATTCCCATTTAGTAACTTTTTCTAGTTTGATTCCGATAATGGGACTTTTTCTAAATTTATACCAATTGCTTAGCCTAATTAAAGCTTCCTTTTCTCGAACGACTATTTCTATATTCCTTTTCAATTCCTCAATTGAATCGTATTCAATATTCCTCGTTTGAATAAAAGAATTCATGGGATTTACAGAAATCAATTCTACCCATATTTTCACTTTTGATGAATAATCATAAATTAAATTATACTAGAAATTCTCTTCTTCCCATTTAATTTCCTGGATCTCAAATACCATGGGAATTCCTCTTTTTGCATTTGATTATTTGCATTCCAATGTCATGGAAATTCTCTTTTTTATCATCAAATATTTCTCATAAAATAATTTCATCTAAACTAAAATACCCGTTAATTCAATATGATAGGAATTTCTCTTTTCCCATCCAAATGATGGAATTCCAAATGTCATAGGAATTCCTCTTTTACCATTTAAATATTTCTCATAGATAAAATAAATTTATCTAAAATTCATCTTTGAATTTAAATAAAATACCCATTAATTTCAATATGCTAGGAATTTCTCTTTTCCCCATCTAAATGATCGACTTTCAAATGTCATAGGAATTTCTCTTTTACCATTTAAATATTTCTCATAGATAAAATAAATTTATCTAAAATTCATCTTTGAATTTAAATAAAATACCCATTAATTTCAATATGCTAGGAATTTCTCTTTTTCCATCTAAATGATGGAATTCCAAATGTCATAGGAATTCCTCTTTTATCATTTAAATATTTCTCATAGACAAAATAAATTTATCTAAAATTTATCTTTGAATTTAAATAAAATACCCATTAATTTCAATATGCTAGGAATTTCTCTTTTTCCATCTAAATGATGGAGTTCCAAATGTCATAGCAATCTACTCTTTTACCATTTAAATATTTCTCATAGATAAAATAAATTTATCTAAAATTTATCCTTGAATTTAAATAAAATACCCATTAATTTCAATATGCTAGAAATTTCTCTTTTCCCATCTAAATGATGGAATTCCAAATGTCATAGGAATTTCTCTTTTACCATTTAAATATTTCTCATAGATAAAATAAATTTATCTAAAATTTATCTTTGAATTTAAATAAAATACCCATTAATTTCAATATGCTAGGAATTTCTCTTTTCCCATCTAAATGATGGAATTCCAAATGTCATAGGAATTCCTCTTTTACTATTTAAATATATCTATGCAAAAAGATCAATTTAACTAAAATTCTTCTTTAATTTTTAAATAAAATATACATTATTTTTGCATCCTAATTTTTCTCTTACTTTATTGAAATACATGGATTTCCATTGTCATGGGGATTACTCTTTTAACATAAAAATGAATTACTAAAAATTTCTCTTTTTTCTAATTAACTATTTATGCATAATCATAAAAATCAAATTTTTCATGATCAAAATGAGAATCATTCAATTTTCATATTATGAATGAAAATGATTCATGTGTTAATTTTTTAAAATTTTTACCATAGCTTCGTTGCTATTACTGATAATTCTCAATAATTTTGAAAACATAAAGTTTAGTAATATCATATGATAGAATAACCATTAATTGGATCAATATCCAATTATGGACTTGATTCCTAATTTTTTCATGAATTAAATAGCATAAAAGCATTAAAAAGCCACTTATTTGGCCTCAATTTGACAAGCATAGAAATTACTTTTAGATTAGAGAATTGCTTCATGAGAAGATTCATTTGAATATAGAATAGGTCATAGGAATGACCATTCTTTGGGGGAGAGAGAGACATGCTTTAAAAAAAATAGTTAATTTAAGTATAAATAAAAATTTATGTGTTTATCACTACAGTTCATTAAAGAACTTCAATTGTATTAAAAAGCCATTCAATTGAATGCTTCTCAAGCTTGAGAGGGGGTTGAGAAGAGAGAACATTTGGAGATAAAAGAAAAGACCATAAACCACACTTTACCTCCTAGATTGCTTGATTCTTTGATCAATGTAGAGGCCCCCAACCAATCAATTGTTTTGGTATGTTGATGAAGACTCCAAGGAAGATTGAAGAGAGAGAGAGAAACTCCAATCTCTCCAATTTGTAGAGGATTTTTAGAGGATAATAGAAAATATCATTATTTCAGTATAATACTGGCATGGTATAGTTCTCATATTTTTTTTTACAAAGGGTTAAGGATCTATTTATAGGTGAGGGAGGCCTCTAACCAAGTCCAACTAGTTTCTGGAATTTTCCAGGTTCAGTTTGGCTGAATTTGGACAAGATTTGGACCTAGTTTGGCTCCCTGTTGATTTGGTTTGATCCAGGAGAGAGGAGAGATGAAAATATCACAATATTTTTGAGTTTAAAACTCCACCACACATGTGGAATAGGTGCCTCCTTGAAGAGCCCCCTTCTCCTTACCAAGGTGTCAAAATTGAATCATTATACCCAAAATATCTCATTTTTTAAAAGTAATATTCATAGTTTTTTACTAATAAACCTCAAGTGGGTGGTTGCAAGATGAGGTTATCTAGTTTCATGTCGTGGGCGCCCTTGGCTTTAGCTGAAAAACAGGCATTTTTTCAAGAAGAATAGCCAATCTCTCATAGTTAGCCAAGGAGTTTCACTTCAAGGTCTTCTAATGAAACATCATATGCAAAGTTGGGCACCTAAAACTATAATTTGATCGAATATCCAATAATTGAAAATCCCCTTTTCTTTGGGAACCAAGTTTGTATACAGGCCCTGTCCTAGGTTTAGACAGGTATAGTGAATGTGAGTAAATTGCCTATAACTTTTACATTATTACTCATACGATGTTTCCACTTTGCATATCACAAATACAAATAACATAGAGCTTAACTTGATTTATCGAGTAATTTTTGATGTGTTCTACTATTTTCTATATTATTTAAAAGATATTAGAATTGTTAAAAAACATACTATTTTATCCTCCCACCACATCTACCATTTAAAATGCTCAAATTGTATGGATCTAGTGATGATTAGATTGGGAAAGATTAGTATAATGTGGGTATAAGATAAAATTACAAATCTAACGGTTTGATTTTTGTAGATTTACTTTGGAAAATTTATTATGACTGTCAGAGGCCCATTAAATCAATAGTAATTTAATTCTAGAAAATTAAATATTGAATCTTTCAATCTAAAAACTCATGGGATCAATACTCTTGTTGCCATGAATTTATCAAAAAAAATTTGGCTTGATTTGAGTATGGGAAGGTCCATTTTCAATCCTCCCAAGTGAAAATTTCCATATTGTGTCCACTCTCCCCTTTTCAAGTCTAAAACCAATCCTAGTTAGGTTTGGAAATCTAGGCTTGGTAAACTTCACAGCTTAGGTTTCATTCCATGTGTGAGGCTTGGGTAGGCCCAAACCTTATACATGCATGCCACTTTATGTCCACGTGAGCATCGAGAGGATCCACATAAGCAGCTTGCCACCTCAGCTTGCCACCTCCACCCTCCATGTCAACATGGTCAACCTAGTTGACTCCCCACCTCATCATCATAGTCATCATTAATGCCACATCATCTTGCCACCTTTGCATGCCACCTCGCACATGGTGACATGGCATGCCACATCATGGAATTGCCACATCAACCATAATAGTGCCACATGTCAAGAGAATGCCACGTGTCATGCACGCTTGTGACACGTGGCATCTCCTTCCCACCTCCCCTCTTTTTTCAAAAACATATTTTTGGAAAAGTTAATTTAGTAATTTAGAGAAATAGAATATAGAAATTTAAATAATAAAATATATGTAACTTATTAAATAAAAGAATTTAAAATCACTAATTTAAAAGGATTATATTTTGGGATTAGATCAATAAAAATATTATTAAAGATCATATTATTAATTTTAAAAAAAATAAATTTTTTATTTTTTATATTTCTTGAAAATTTTTTATGTAGAATAAACCTTTGAATAAAATATGAAAAAAATACTTTATTTAAAAAAAGCAGTTATATAATTATAAAATAAAAGATTTCTTTAAAGATATATTTATATATCTGGTAATGATAAATATTTAGACTTGTTAATAAATATTATAAATAATATTAATTTTTAAGTGGATAATAGTTTATCTTTAAATATCTTTATGTTTATCTTAGTTATCCAATCAATCTTAGATAGGAAATCCAGTGAGATTTGAAGTGGATAACCTATTTTTCCTATATAATCACACATCTCTAGTACTATCCCACACTTATCTGTAGTACTATCCCATCATTGAGCCCTTATAATATTTTCTCTCTTAGCTTCCTTGAGAATGGGTTCTCAAAGTCGTAGGAGTCGGAAACGTGATAGGACTAGACTCCCCCCCATCCACCAAGTTCAAGAGGAGGAGAGGAGAAGGGTAGCTCGTGAGAGAAAGAGAGAGTGGAGAGCACGTCAACGAGCAACACCTTCCGTTGGCGATGATCCAAGCCTTGCTCCTCCTCTTCCACTTCCTCTCCCTTCGCCCTCTTCCCCCCCACTACCCCTTAGTTTAGATAATCCACATGAACCCGCCCTTCTTGAGTCCTCTCTTCTACAAGAACCCACCCCCCCTCCTTTGGGCGCCCTTCGTGTGGATAGGAAAGAACTATCAAAGTCAGGGGCACATCGTCGTGCCCATGCAATCTTCCAATCCTATTTCAAAGACCTCACGTCTTCATCACAGGCATGTGTGCTTGATGCTTTGATTGATCTGCCCAACATGGCCAACTGCAGGGCGCTTTCCGACATTGGAGGTCGAAGAGAGAGGAGAGCTGGCATGGCGGTGCTACAAAGTGTTCGTCATTCCTATATAGTTAACAAGAAGAGGAACTCTGCGGACGCTTTGGCTGCTCGACGGGCTATTGTGGCAGCCATAAGTAGCTCCCAAATGAAGGGTAAGGTTAGTGCCACATCTCGCATCCTTTCCATAGCACCACACGCACTTAGAGTTGGGTCTATTAGGCGACAAAGTTTAGATGCCAATGAGGTTGGTGCTATGTGGGCGAGTAGTGGTCGTGTAGCTAGGCATGATCGCCTACTAGATGAAACCACTAGAACCTTGATAGAAAGTTTTTGGGAGGAGAATTATCGTGCATCGCCAGTTTTCAAGAAAGCTTTGCGTAAGAGAGTGACAAGAGGAGTGTTCATTGAGCACGGTGCTTGCTTTCTTGAAATGTCCCAAACTGAGTTGTATTCTCAGTTTGTGGCTTCGTATCCAGAGCTTAAAATTGGGCAAAGGTCATTTGAGGGGTGTAAGCCTTGGTTTGTGAGGTACTCACGTCAGCGTGACACATGTTGTTGTCGCTACCATGTTGAGTTCAATCTTTTTTATAATGTGTTCCGTTCTCTTAGCGGGCATAGAGAGTTGCCTCGTAGTCCAGGTGATTTCATCCACTCTCTTTTGTGTGCACGCACGGAGGATGCCCAGTTCCATAGGATGCCTTGTGTGGAGAGCAATTGCACATCATGTGGTTCAATTGCACATCTACAGATGGTAGATCTTGATGCAAGTGACCAAGAGATAGTGGCATGGCAACGTTATGAGTATGTGACACACCAGCTCCAGAGTGGTGGACAGTCCAGGAAGTTGCAGCTCGTGGACAAACATACACCACGTTGTCACTTCACAGCCACATTTAGGGAGCAGATCTACCCCTACATACGGCACAGTCATTGTGCCAAGTGGCAGGATCGTCAGTTCCGAGCATGCCTAGCAGAGTTTCCTATTGGTGTGGTCGTCTCTGTGATTGATTTTGCAAAGAACTACACTTTCACACCTTTTCAGGAGATACAATCTGAGTATTACTTCTCAGAGCAGGTAATGGTTATATTTTGTACTATTTGTTTTATGTTTGAGCTTCATTACTTAATTGATTTTTTGTGTCCTAAACGTATGTATTGCTTCCCTCACCAGGTTGCTATTTTGGTCCACATTAGCTATCGACATGCAGAGGCTCATGTAGATGGGATAGCGAGTACCCCCGAGACCCGTGTCATTATTCGAGAGTATCATTTCTATATCAGTGATGATCGTTCACATGATGCACATTTTGTGCAACACTGCTTTCGTCTCCATGACGATTTTTTAGGAGATTGCGGGATCAGACATGTCCAGCGATGGGTTTGGTCGGATGGTTGTGGCGCACAGTTCAAGTCATCACGTCAATTCTATTGGCTCTACAGGTTGTACTTATGGCTTTCTTACATTTTCAATTAAACTAAATTCACTAGAACATCTTAAAGAAAACAATAACTAAGACTATCTTTTATGGATTTATAGGTGGCATGTGCAGTCTAGTATCCCAGTGATTTGGTCATTCTTTGAGACTGGTCACGGGAAGGGTGAGCATGATGGTGCAGGCGCGTGTGTGAAACGTGCCTTGAGGCGTCATCAGCTACGACAGGATGCTCAGCGGTTCAGAGATGCGGGCCACGTAGTCGAGTGGTGCTCCCAACATTTGTGTGGGAGTGCAGCATCATCGTACCCCAGACGTGATGCTCGGATTGTCAGGAGATTTTTTTGGCATGTGGATGGTGGCACGATTGACCGCAGAGCCTCCCATGATTGTGACACAGTACCTGGCACCTTGGGCTTACATTCCATCAGGAGCACGTGCATGGCGGCCCCCACGATTTACACACGACGGTTTGCATGCTTCTGTGGAGCATGTATGGATGGCGATTGGTCACATTGTGCCTCGAGAGGATGGGCAGATGCATGGATACAGACATTCCTCTCCCCCGAGCATCCTTCACATCCAGTGGTGTCTGATGAGCACACAGGTCCTGCGTTCATGGTCAGTTATGATGACCTGACAGATTTGCTACAGGAGGGTGATGTATTTGCTGTTATTGCCAGTGAGGGAAACAGCGAGGGAGTAGACTACTATCTGATGAGTTGCACTAGGCCAAAGTGCATGCTTGACCAGGATACAGTGGATGATCATGGGTTTTCTTATGACGCCCATAGCATGATTGTGGCAGGCCGGTTCTACCAGCAGATTCGACTTCATCGGGGGAGTCTTGAGTTCCAGCAGTGGAAGTGGGAGTTAGAGGCTACCAGGCTCACTCTTGTTCGAGTACAGAGCCGAAAACACAGTTCTCACCCTCGTTTTCGGCTTCGAGTGGATGACCATGAGAGCATTCTAGAGCAGTTGAGAGCTAGAGAGGGTGCTGCTGACTAGATCTCTATCTTGATAGTGACTAAACTCAGACTAGCTGGGTTAGCTCACTTACATTGTACTTAGATTTTTGGGCAGTGACTAACCTCAGACTAGCTGGGGTAGCTCATTTTCATTCTGATGTACTTATTTGATGTTTATATCATTATGAGTTTTCTCATTATTAAGTATCATTACATTTTAGTTGATGTTCTTGATTTTATTATATTTTTTAACACTTTGGCTATCATATTGTTTGTTGAAAATCTCCATGCCATCGTACCCTAACATGCTCCGATGGGGACCAAACTTTGCAAGCAAGTGGGGGTGGGTCCCCCCCACATGCTTGAAAAGTTTGGTCCCCATCAGAGCATGTTTGGATTGGCAATCGGCGCCCAGTGCGGTTTTTTCAAGTCTCTTGGTGCTTAAGAGGCCATGGAAAATCCGGGCCTTCCCCATACCATCGTACCCAAACATGCTCCGATGGGGACCAAACTTTGCAAGCATGTGGGGGTGGGTCCCCCCCACATGCTTGCAAAGTTTGGTCCCCATCGAAGCATGTTTGGATTGGCAATGGGCGCCCAGTGCGGGTTTTTCAAGACTCTTGGTGCTTAAGAGGCCATGGAAAATCCGGGCCTTCCCCATACCATCGTACCCAAACATGCTCCGATGGGGACCAAACTTTGCAAGCATGTGGGGGTGGATCCCCCCCACATGCTTGCATAGTTTAGTCGCCATCAGAGCATGTTTGGATTGGCAATGGGCGCCCAGTGCGGGTTTTTCAAGTCTCTTGGTGCTTAAGAGGCCATGGAAAATCCGGGCCTTCCCCATACCATCGTACCCAAACATGCTCCGATGGGGACCAAACTTTGCAAGCATGTGGGGGTGGGTCCCCCCCACATGCTTGCAAAGTTTGGTCCCCATCGGAGCATGTTTGGATTGGCAATGGGCGCCCAGTGCGGGTTTTTCAAGACTCTTGGTGCTTAAGAGGCCATGGAAAATCCGGGCCTTCCCCATACCATCGTACCCAAACATGCTCCGATGGGGACCAAACTTTGCAAGCATGTGGGGGTGGGTCCCCCCACATGCTTGCAAAGTTTAGTCGCCATCAGAGCATGTTTGGATTGGCAATGGGCGCCCAGTGCGGGTTTTTCAAGTCTCTTGGTGCTTAAGAGGCCATGGAAAATCCGGGCCTTCCCCATACCATCGTACCCAAACATGCTCCGATGGGGACCAAACTTTGCAAGCATGTGGGGGGGACCCACCTCCACATGCTTGCAAAGTTTGGTCCCCATCGGAGCATGTTTGGGTACGATGGTATGGGGAAGGCCCGGATTTTCCATGGCCTCTTAAGCACCAAGAGACTTGAAAAACCCGCACTGGGCGCCGATTGCCAATCCAAACATGCTCTGATGGGGACCAAACTTTGCAAGCATGTGGGGGGGACCCACCCCCACATGCTTGCAAAGTTTGGTCCCCATCGGAGCATGTTATGGTACGATGGTATGGGGAAGGCCCGGATTTTCCATGGCCTCTTAAGCACCAAGAGTCTTGAAAAACCCGCACTGGGCGCCCATTGCCAACCCAAACATGCTCTGATTGTGACCAGACTTTGCAAGCATGTGGGGGGGACCCACCCCCACATGCTTGCAAAGTTTGGTCCCCATCGGAGCATGTTTGGGTACGATGGTATGGGGAAGGCCCGGATTTTCCATGGCCTCTTAAGCACCAAGAGACTTGAAAAAACCGCACTGGGCACCCATTGCCAATCCAAACATGCTCTGATGGGGACCAAACTTTGCAAGCATGTGGGGGGGACCCACCCCCACATGCTTGCAAAGTTTGGTCCCCATCGGAGCATGTTTGGGTATGATGGTATGGGGAAGGCCCGGATTTTCCATGGCCTCTTAAGCACCAAGAGACTTGAAAAACCCGCACTGGGCGTCGATTGCCAATCCAAACATGCTCTGATGGGGACCAAACTTTGCAAGCATGTGGGGGGGACCCACCCCCACATGCTTGCAAAGTTTGGTCCCCATCGGAGCATGTTAGGGTACGATGGTATGGGGAAGGCCCGGATTTTCCATGGCCTCTTAAGCACCAAGAGTCTTGAAAAACCCGCACTGGGCGCCCATTGCCAACCCAAACATGCTCTGATTGTGACCAAACTTTGCAAGCATGTGGGGGGGACCCACCCCCACATGCTTGCAAAGTTTGGTCCCCATCGGAGCATGTTTGGGTACGA
Source organism: Cibotium barometz (assembly GCF_041138505.1). Lineage (NCBI taxonomy): Eukaryota > Viridiplantae > Streptophyta > Polypodiopsida > Cyatheales > Cibotiaceae > Cibotium > Cibotium barometz. The sequence continues at coordinate 1,987,943 of NC_141109.1, forward strand.
TGGTATGGGGAAGGCCCGGATTTTCCATGGCCTCTTAAGCACCAAGAGTCTTGAAAAACCCGCACTGGGCGCCCATTGCCAATCCAAACATGCTCTAATGGGGACCAAACCTTGCAAGCATGTGGGGGGGACCCACCCCCACATGCTTGCAAAGTTTGGTCCCCATCGGAGCATGTTTGGGTACGATGGTATGGGGAAGGCCCGGATTTTCCATGGCCTCTTAAGCACCAAGAGTCTTGAAAAACCCGCACTGGGCGCCAATTGCCAATCCAAACATGTTCTGATGGGGACCAAACTTTGCAAGCATGTGGGGGGGACCCACCCCCACATGCTTGCAAAGTTTGGTTCCCATCGGAGCATGTTTGGGTACGATGGCATGGGGAAGGCCCGGATTTTCCATGGCCTCTTAAGCACCAAGAGACTTGAAAAACCCGCACTGGGCGCCGATTGCCAATCCAAACATGCTCCGATGGGGACCAAACTTTGCAAGCATGTGGGGGGGACCCACCCCCACATGCTTGCAAAGTTTGGTCCCCATCGGAGCATGTTTGGGTACGATGGTATGGGGAAGGCCCGGATTTTCCATGGCCTCTTAAGCACCAAGAGACTTGAAAAACCCGCACTGGGTGCCAATTGCCAATCCAAACATGCTCTGATGGGGACCAAACTATGCAAGCATGTGGGGGGGACCCACCCCCACATGCTTGCAAAGTTTGGTCCCCATCGGAGCATGTTTGGGTACGATGGTATGGGGAAGGCCCGGATTTTCCATGGCCTCTTAAGCACCAAGAGACTTGAAAAACCCGCACTGGGCGCCAATTGCCAATCCAAACATGCTCCGATGGGGACCAAACTTTGCAAGCATGTGGGGGGGACCCACCCCCACATGCTTGCAAAGTTTGGTCCCCATCGGAGCATGTTTGGGTACGATGGTATGGGGAAGGCCCGGATTTTCCATGGCCTCTTAAGCACCAAGAGACTTGAAAAACCCGCACTGGGTGCCAATTGCCAATCCAAACATGCTCTGATTGTGACCAAACTTTGCAAGCATGTGGGGGGGGCCCACCTCACATGCTTGCAAAGTTTGGTCCCCATCGGAGCATGTTTGGGTACGATGGCATGGAGATTTTCAACAAACAATATGATAGCCAAAGTGTTAAGAAATATAATAAAATCAAGAACATCAACTAAAATGTAATGATACTCAATAATGAGAAAACTCATAATGATATAAACATCAAATAAGTACATCAGAATGAAAATGAGCTACCCCAGCTAGCCTGAGGTTAGTCACTGCCCAAAAATCTAAGTACAATGTAAGTGAGCTAACCCAGCTAGTCTGAGTTTAGTCACTATCAACAGCAACCCAATCAAAATCGTCATCTCTAACTGCCGGTCGACGTGCGCGTCGAGGCTGCTGTGCACGTCGAGGAGGCTGTGCCGGCTGCGGGGGTCGTCGAATGTCTGCGGGGAGGTCTGCCTCAAAGGAAGGATCATGAGCTGGTGCCGGTATACTCGGGAGCTCACGAGTCCCAAAAGCTGCTATGGCCCTCTCTCTCTCTCTACGTCGTGCTAATGCAAGACGCCTCTGTCTGTAAACCCAAAATCTATAATCTGCAATGGTGCGTGTCTGCCACTCTGCTCGTGTAAGCTCCTCTGCTGTAAGGACACGCTGCTCATGAGAAGCAGCACTGCTGCTAGCACCATCACCCGCTGTGCCACTAGGGCCAGCACCACCCACGCGCTCAAATGCTGTCACCTGGCTCTCATGTAGGACTCTCTGGTAAGCGTCGAACTCATGTGAGCTCCACTCTATCTCAGGAGGCACCTCAGGCTCCTGGGCTCTATCGTCGAAGGCGTCGAGTCCCAAGTCCATAGCTGATGTAAAGTCGACAGGCCTCCCAGTCCTGGCATCTACTCGTACAAGGCCTGGGTGAAGATCATCGATGCCCAATACCCTGTACGTCGCTAAGTCGACGCGTGCACGGCAGGATGGGCATGCTGAGAATCGGACGAGCTCCTGGGTGATGCAAGACAAGTGGAAAATATGTCCACATCCTAGGGCATATCCTCCTGTACTATCAATGTCCTCGATACATAAACAGCAGCATGCATCACGTAGGAAGGGAGGTGCATCCTGAGGGAGAGGTCGTCGAAAAACCTCTGTTTGACAGGCCGTGGATATAACGGTAGGTAAGGCACTGTCACGTCCGATGATCAACGATACTCTCGAACATGCAGCATCAGCTGCTCTGCCCTGTGCTGGGCAATCTGCTCCATAATCTGATGATGCTGTGCCTCAGCTCTGGAGCTCTCTACCTCGGTCCGAGCCTACGCAAAAAAGTAAAGCATTAAAATATTTGATTAGTCTCTCATTAGGTATTACTTAAAGAAATTTGTAACTTAAACGTGCAAGAGAAACCTACCTGCTGGATGTCGGACTCTCTCAGATGCTGTGCCTCTGCAGTAGCTGCCTCTGCCATCTGTAATGCAGCTCGGAGGCGGTCTATCTCCGCTCTCGCCTCTACCAACTCCTGAGTGAGCCTCTGAGTGGCAGGTGTGGGAACCTGCGTGACACAATCAACCATGCTGCTCATGTAAAAATATAGAAAAGTACATATAAACATGAAGATAAATGACCAAAAAAACTTAAGACGTAATATATATGTAAATACCTCCACATCTGTCGTCGGTATAGCTCATGAGAATAGGCGCACCACGTGCTGGATGCTCTCCGTGGTACTCCGTACGTCAATGCCGACCTGCGTGCCAAGAGCCTCTACTGTCGACAATGGCACAAATGAAGGATCTGTGGGCAGGTGCTACACGAAGTGCTGGTGGAGGCCGCCTACCCTGGTCCTGGAGACGGCCTCGGCCAGCACCACCACCTGGACGATGGCTGGTGTAATCGACCTCCTCCCCTAAGACAAACTCCGCATATAACTGCTTTGCGAAGTATATGGGGATCTGGCGGTTGTTCGGCATCCTCCCATATGCGACAACATATCGACTATAGATATGTGCCGCCATACGAGGATGCGAACACCGCGAAATAGTGAGGGGCTTCCCCGCCCCGGGCCTCATCCCACGACTATCGAGGAAAAGATCTAGGAAAGCCCCATCCCTAATAGGAGCAAGATCACAGACCTGACGATATGTCAGGCCATGTGACACAGGAGCAGCGCGATGGTGGGCTATCCACTCATCTACATAAACAATATCGTGAAGGCTACGAAGGGACGCAAGCATCGCCTCCAAGTCTGCCACGATATGTAATGTAGACGAAGTGTCTCTAGCACTCCTACGGATAGCCGCTAACTCACGGTCTATCTCCGCGATGAGGTCCGCAATAGATGAGCGGCCCTCCTCGTGGCCCTCCTCGTGGCCCTCCATGCTAAAACCTAAGCCCAATGTGAAGGGTCCAATGTGAAGGGTCTAATGTGAAAGGTCTAATGCTTAGTGCTAAGTAGCACTAATGAAGCTAAAAACAAAGCTAATGGGCTCACTAACACTAATCCAAATCAAGAGAGAGCAAGGGAGTGAAAACGACTTGTGAAAATGAGGCAAAAAAAAAAGTTTTCCGGTTTTATAACCTCGATCGAGGTTCGGAAACATCATGCAATTTAGGGTTTGCAAGATTAACGCTCTGGATATTAGGGTTAGTGCAACATACGGCCAAGATACACACCTAATTCTAGGGTTGGGGAAGGATCGACGGCTGAGATTTGATATTAATATCTCGATCGAGGTAAATGGACGGCCACGATTTAAAGGCATTACCACGACAAGGTATCTCGACGGTCAAGATTCATTATATACCTCGATCGAGATATTTAAACGGCCGAGATCGCATCTTCCAGCGTACGTGAATGGACGGTATAGATTGCGTTTCCGTATCTCGATCGAGATAATTGGACGGTGGATATTACATCTACGTATCTCGATCGAGATATTTGGACGGTGCAGATTGAATCTCTGTATCACGATCGAGATATTTGGACGGCTGAGATTTGAACTCAGTATCTCGATCGAGATATGGGGACGGTGGAGATTGTATCCGATTACCTCGAACAATGAATGGTCGCGATTGGATGTATATTTCTCGTTCGAGATACGTGGACGATGGAGATGTGCTAGTCAAATATGCCTACGGGGATACAGCGTGGCCCTGATGTGGATCCGAGTGGCATAGATATCTCGATCGAGATATTGTGGTGGCGGTGACATGTATTGGTGACATGGATGACGCCTGGAAAGCCGGACCTGCTAGCGTGGCATTAGTTGGCATCTCGATCGAGATATGTCGATTTAGGCTCGGGAGGCACGTGTCGTCTTTTGATTCACGGCACTATCACGATCGAGGTACTCCGCCCGAGATGGATGGATGTCCCAATTTTGGAGAGAGTGAACGAAAGTGAGTACCCTCATCTTGCAACCACCCAAGTCCTTAGTCAACTCTTCATCTTATGTGAGTATTTACTCAATTTTGGGGGGTTTTTCTTTTAATTCTTCAATTTATCTCCTCCCTACATTTGGATTAATCTTATTGGTCCATAGGAACCTTAATTGGACCATAATCCAAAAATTTCTAAAAATCTAGACCCTTAGGCTAAGGTACTTTTTACCTATTTTCAATTAATTCTATTTGCACATTGGAAAGTTCTTTTTGAATTTCTATTTCAGGGAAAACTGTTTTAGACACTAGGAGGATTTTTATATCTAAAAGTATCTCAATTTTGGATTACCTCTCTCTAGACATTTTCTTTCTAGCAGAATCTTTCTTTTATTTCAAAGAGGGAAATAATTATAAGATCAGAAGGAGAGGTTCTTACATCTGCACACTTCAAAAGCTGGAGGGAGGAATCTTACAATTGATTTTTAAGTGGATAATAGTTTATCTTTAATTATTTTTATGTTTATCTTAATTATCCAATCAATCTTAGATAGGAAATCCAATGAGATTTGAAGTGGATAACCTATTTTTCCTATATAATCACACATCTCTAGTACTATCCCACACTTATCTCTAGTACTATCCCACACTTATCTCTAGTACTATCCCATCATTGAACCTTCATAATTTTTACTCTCTTAGCTTCCTTGAGAATGGGTCTCAAAGTCGTAGGAGTCGAAGACATGATAGGACTAGACTTCCCCCCGTCCACTAAGTTCAAGAGGAGGATTATTGCATTTTAGTTGATGTTCATGGGTTTTTTTATTTTTTAACACTTTGGCTATCATATTGTTTGTTGGAAATCACCATCACCATATTGTTTGTTGAAAATCACCAAACTTTGCAAGCACTGGGCACTAATTACTAACCCAAACATGCTCTGATCATGACCAAACTTTGCAAGCATGTGGGAGTGGTCCCCCCCACATGTTTGCAAAGTTTGGTCCCCATCAGAGCATGTTTGGGTACGATGGTATGGGGAAGGCTCAGATTTTCCATTGCCTCTTAAGCACCGAGACTTGAAAAATCTACAGTGGGCGCTAATTACTAACCCAAACATGCTCCAATCATGACCAAACTTTGCAAGCATGTGGGGGTAGGTCCTTCCCACATGCTTGCAAAGTTTGGTCCCCATTGGAGCACATTTGGGGGTACGATGGTGTGGGGAAGGCCAGGATTTTCCATGGCCTCAAGAGACATTTTGGATTACCTCTCTCTAGATATTTTCTCTCTAGCAGAATCTTTCTTTTATTTCAAAGAGGGGAATAATTATAAGATCAGAAGGAGAGGTTGTTACATCTCCACACCTGAAAAGCTGGAGGAAGGAATCTTACAATTGATTTTTAAGTGGATAATAGTTTATCTTTAATTATCTTTATGTTTATCTTAATTATCCAATCAATCTTAGATAGGAAATCCAATGAGATTTGAAGTGGATAACCTATTTTTCCTATATAATCACACATCTCTAGTACTATCCCACACTTATCTCTAGTACTATCCCACACTTATCTCTAGTACTATCCCATCATTGAACCTTCATAATTTTTACTCTCTTAGCTTCCTTGAGAATGGGTTCTCAAAGTCGTAGGAGTCGAAGACATGATAGGACTAGACTTCCCCCCGTCCACTAAGTTCAAGAGGAGGAGAGGAAAAGGGTAGCTCGTGAGAGAAAGAAAGAGTGGAGAGCACGGCAACGAGCAACACCTTCCGTTGGCGATGATCCAAGCCTTGCTCCTCCTCTTCCACTTCCTCTCCCTCCGCCCTCTTCCTCCCCACTACCCCTTAGTTTAGATAATCCACATGAACCTGCCCTTCTTGAGTCCCCCTTCTCTTCCATAAGAACCCACCCCCCTCCTTTGGGCGCCCATAGTGTGGATAGGAAAGAACTATCAAACTCAGGGACGCATCGTCATGTCCATGCAATCTTCCATTCCTATGTCAAAGACCTAACGCCTTCATCACAAGCATGCATGCTTTATGCTTTGATAAATCTACCCAACATGGCTAACTGCAGGGCGCTTTCTGACATTGGAGGTCGAAGAGAGAGGAGAGCTAGCATGGCAGTGCTATAAAGGGTTCCTTGTTCCTATACAGTTAACAAGAAGAGGAACTCTGCGGACGCTTTGGCTGCTCAATGGGCTATTGTGGCAGCCATAAGTAGCTCCCAAATGAAGGGTAAGGTGAGTGCCACACCTCCATCCTTTCCATAGCACCACACGCACTTAGAGTTGGGTCTATTCAAAGACGGCAAAGTTTAGATGCCAATGAGGTTGGTGCTTTCTGGGCGAGTAGTGGTCGTGTAGCTAGGCATGATCGCCTACTAGATGAAACCACTAGAGCCTTGATAGAAAGTTTTTGGGAGGAGAATTATCGTGCCTCGCCAGTTTTCAAGAAAGATTTGCATAAGAGAGTGACAAGAGGAGTGTTCATTAAGCACGGTTCTTGCTTTCTTGAAATGACCCAAACAGAGTTGTATTCTCAGTTTGTGGCATCGTATCCAGAGCTTAAAATTGGGCAAAGGTCATTTGAGGGGTGTAAGCCTTGGTTTGTGAGGTACTCATGTCAGCATGACACATGTTGCTGTCGCTACCATGTTGAGTTCAAACTTTTTTATGATGTGTTCTGTTCTCTGGGCATAGAGAGTTGCCTCGTAGTCCTCGTGATTTCATCCACTCTCTTTTATGTGCACACATGGAGGATGCCCAGTTCCATAGGATGCCTTGTGTGGAGAGAAATTGCACATCATGTGGTTCACTTGCACATCTACAGATGGTAGATATTGATGCAAGTGACCAAGAGATAGTGCCATGGCAACGTTATAAGTATGTGACACACCAGCTCTAGAGTGGTGGGACAGTCCAGGAAGTTGCAGCTTATGGACAAACATACACCACGTTGTCACTTCATAGCCACATTTAGGGAATAGATATACCCCTATTTATATACGACATAGTCATTGTGCCAAGTGGCAGGATTTTAAGTTCCGAGCATGCCTGGCAAAGTTTCCTATTGGTGTGGTCATCTCTGTGATTGATTTTGCAAAGAACTACACCTTCATACCTTTTCACAGGAGATACAATCTGAGTATTACTTCTCGGAGAAGGTAATGGTTATATTTCATAATATTTCTTTCGTGTTTGAGCCATATTACTTATTTGATTTTTTTGTGCCCTAATTGTCTCTATTGCTTACCTCACTAGGTTGCTATTATGGTCCACATTAGCTATCAACATGCAGAGGCCCATGTAGATGGGATAACGAGTACTCCCCCCCGAGACCCGTGTCATTATTCGAGAGTATCATTTCTATCATGATGATCGTTCACATGATGCACATTTTGTGCAAGACTGTTTTCGTCTCCATGACATTTTTTTACGACATTGTGGGATCATACATGGCCAATGATGGGTTTGGTTGGATGGTTGTGGCGCACAGTTCAAGTCGTCTCCTCCTCTCACGACAATTCTATTGGCTCTACATGTACTCTACAGGTAGTACTTATGGTTCTCTTATATTCGCAATTAAACTAAATTCACCAGAACATCTTAAAGAAAACAATAACTAAGACTTTGTTTTATGGATTTATAGGTGGCATGTGCAGTCTAGTATCCCAGTGATTTGGTCATTCTTTGAGACTGGTCACTCACGGGAAGGGAGAGCATGATGGTGCGGGTGCGTGTAAACATGCCCTCATGCTGAGCGGTTCAGAGATGTGGGCCACGTAGTCGAGTGGTGCTCCCAACATTTGTGTGGGAGTGCAGCATCATCGTATCCCGAATGTGATGCTCGGATTGTTAGGAGATGTTTTTGGCATGTGGATGGTGGTATGATTAACCGTAGAGCCTCCTATGATTGTGACACAGTACCTAGCACCTTGGGCTTACATTCCATCAGGAGCACGTGCATGGCGGCCCCCACGATTTACACATGACGGTTTGCATGCTTCTGTGGAGCATGTATGGATGGTGAGAGGTCACATTGTGCCTCGAGAGGATGGGTAGATGCATGGATAAAGACATTCCTCTTCCCCGATTATTCTTCATATCCAGTGTTGTCCGATGAGCACACAGGTCTTGCGTTCATGGCCAGCTATGATGACCTGACAGATTTGCTACAGGAGGGTGATGTATTTGCTATTATTGCCAGTGAGGGCAATAGCGAGGGAGTAGACTACTATCTGATGAGTTGCACCAGGCCAAAGTGCATCCTTGACCATTGGATAATCATGGGTTTTCTTTAGACGCCCATAGCATGATTATGGCAGGCCGGTTCCACCAACAGATTCGACTTCATCGGGGGAATCTTGAGTTCCAGCAGTGGAAGTGGGAGTTAGAGGCATTTCATTTCTCTTATCTAGTGGTTGTTACCAGGCTCACTCTTGATCGGGTATACAGAGCCGAAAACACAGTTCTCGCCATCGTTTTTCGGCTTCGAGTGGATGACCATGAGAGCATTCTAGAGCAATTTTGAGAGCTAGAGAGGGTGTTGCTAACTAGATCTCTATCTTGATAGTAGTGACTAAACTCAGAATAGCTGGGTTAGCTCACTTACATTGTACTTAGATTTTTTGGGAGTGACTAACCTCAGAATAACTGGGGTAGCTCATTTTCATTATGCCTTGATCATTTTGGGAGTGACTAACCTCAGAATAGCTGGGGTAGCTCATTTTCATTATGCCTTGATCTTTTGAGTTAGTGGCTAAACCCAAAGTGTCTGTGTTAGCTCACATTCTGATGTACGTAGTTGATGTTTATATCATTATGAGTTTTCTCATTATTGAGGATTATTGCATTTTAGTTGATGTTCATGATTTTTTTATTTTTTAACACTTTGGCTATCATATTGTTTGTTGGAAATCACCATCACCATATTGTTTGTTGAAAATCACCAAACTTTGCAAGCATTGGGCGCTAATTACTAACCCAAACATGCTCTGATCATGACCAAACTTTGCAAGCATGTGGGAGTGGGTCCCCCCCACATGTTTGCAAAGTTTGGTCCCCATCAGAGCATGTGGGTCCCCTCCACATGTGGGTCCCCCCCACATGTTTGCAAAGTTTGGTCCCCATCAGAGCATGTTTGGGTACGATGGTATGGGGAAGGCCCAGATTTTTCATGGCCAAACTTTGCAAACATGTGGGTCCCCCCCACATGTTTGCAAAGTTTGGTCCCCATCAGAGCATGTTTGGGTACGATGGTATGGGGAAGGCCCAGATTTTCCATGGCCTCTTAAGCACCGAGACTTGAAAAATCTGCAGCAGTGGGCGCTAATTACTAACCCAAACATACTCCAATCATGACCAAACTTTGCAAGCATGTGGGGGTAGGTCCTTCCCACATGCTTGCAAAGTTTGGTCCCCATTGGAGCACATTTGGGTACGATGGTGTGGGGAAGGCCAGGATTTTCCATGGCCTCAAGAGACTTGAAAAATCCACACTTGGGGGCACTAATTACTAATCGAAACATGCTCTAATTATGACCAAACTTTGCAAGCATGTGGAGGTGGGTCCCTTCCACATGCTTGAAAAGTTTGATCCCCATCGGAGCATGTTTGGGTACGATGGTATGGGGAAGGCCCGGATTTTCCATGGCCTCTTAAGTACGAAGAGACTTGAAAACTCCGCACTAGGAGCTAACTACTAACCCAAACATGCTCCGATCATGACCAAACTTTGCAAGAATGTGGGGGTGGGTCCCCTCCATAGGCTTGCAAAGTTTGGTCCCCATCAGAGCATGTTTGGGTCCGATGGTATGGGGAAGGCCCAGATTTTCCATGTCCTCTTAAGCACCAAGAGACTTGAAAAATCCACACTCGGCGCTAATTACTAATCCAAACATGCTCCGATTGTGACCAAAATTTTCAAGCATGTGGGGGTGGATCCCCCCCCACATGTTTGGAAAGTTTGGTCCCTATCGAAGCATGTTTGGGTATGATGGTATGGGGAAGGCCCGGATTTTCCATGGCCTCTTAAGCACCAAGAGACTTGAAAAATCGACACTAGACGCTAATTACTTACCCAAACATGCTCCGATCATGACCAAACTTTGCAAGCATGTGGGCCTCCCCCACATGCTTGCAAAGTTTGTTCCCATCGGAGCATGTTTGGGTACGATGGTATGGGGAAGACCCAGATCTTCCATGGCCTCTTAAGCACCAAGAGACTTGAAAAAATCGCATTGGGTGTCAATTACTACCCCAAATATGCTCTGATCATGAAAAAACTTTGCAATCATGTGGGGGTGGGCCCACCCCATATGCCTGCAAAGTTTGGTCCCCATGAGAGCATGTTTGGGTAGGATAGTATGGGGAAGGCCCAGAATTTTCATGGCCTCTTAAGCACCGAGACTTGAAAAATTCGCACTGGGCGCTAATTACTAATCCAAAAATGCTCCTATTGTGACCAAACTTTGCAAGAATGTGGAGGTGGGTCCCCCCATATGCTTGCAAAGTTTGGTCCCCATTGGAGCATGTTTGGGTACGATGGTATGGGGAAGGCCCGGATTTTCCATGGTCTCTTAAGCACGAAGAGACTTGAAAAATTTGCAGCAGTGGGCGCTAATTACTAACCCAAACATGCTTTGATCATGACCAAAATTTGGAAGCAAGTAGGGGTGGGCCCCCCACATGCTTGCAAAGTTTGGTCCCCATCATCAGAGCATGTTTAGGTACGATGGTATGGGGAAGACCCGGATTTCCCATGGCCTCTTAAGCACCAAGAGACTTGAAAAATCCACATTGGACGCTAATTACCAACCCAAACATGATCCAATCATAGCCAAACTTTGCAAGCATTTGGGGGTGGGCTCTCCCCATATGCTTGCAAAGTTTGGTCCCCATCGGAGCATGTTTGGGTACAAGAAGGCCCGGATTTTCCATGGCCTCTTAAGCACCAAGAGACTTGAAAAATCCGCACTGGGCGGCTAATTACTGACCCAAACATGCTCTGATCATGACCAAACTTTGCAAGCAAGTGGGGGTGGGCCCTCCCACATGCTTGCAAAGTTTGGTCCCCATCGGAGCATGTTTGGGTACGATGGTATGGGGAAGACCCGGATTTTCCATGGCCTCTTAAGCACTAAGAGACTTGAAAAATCTGCACTGGTGGGGGCACTAATTACCAACCAAAACATGCTCCAATCATAGCCAAACTTTGCAAGCATTTGGGAGTGGACATGCTTGTAAAGTTTGGTCCCCATCGGAGCATGTTTGGGTACGAGAAGGCCCGGATTTTCCATGGCCTCTTAAGCACCAAGAGACTTGAAAAATCCGCACTGGGCGCTAATTTACTAACCCAAACATGCTCCGATCATGACCAAATCTTGCAAGTGGGGGTGGGCCCTCCCACATGCATGTGGGAGGGCCCTCCCACATGCATGTGGGTCCTCCCACATGCTTGCAAAGTTTGGTCCCCATCGGAGCATGTTTGGGTACGATGGTATGGGAAAGGCCCGGATTTTCCATGGCCTCTTAAGCACCAAGAGACTTGAAAAATCTGTACTAGGCGCTAATTACCAACCTAAACATACTCCGATCATGACCAAACTTTGAAAGCATGTGGGGGTGGGCCCTCCCCACATGTTTGCAAAGTTTGGTCCCCATCGGAGCATGTTTGGGTACGAGAAGGCCCGGATTTTCCATGGCCTCTTAAGCACCAAGAGACTTTAAAAATCCGCAGTGGGCGCTAATTACTAATCCAAACATGCTCTAGTTGTGACCAAACTTTGCAAGCATGTGGGGATGGGTCCCCCCCACAGGCTTGCAAAGTTTGGTTCCCATCGCAGCATGTTTGGGTACGATGGTATGCCGAAGGCCCGGATTTTCCATGGCCTCTTAAGCACCAAGAGACTTGAAAAATCCACATTGGGAGCTAATTACTAACCCAAACATGCTCTGATCATGAGACCAAACTTTGCAAGCATGTGGGGGTGGGCCTCCTCCCACATGCTTGCAAAGTTTGGTCCCCATCAGAGCATGTTTGGGTATGGTGGTATGGGGAAGACCCGGAATTTCCATGGCCTCATAAGCACCAAGAGACTTGAAAAATCCGCACTGGGCGTTGATTACCAACCCAAACATGGTCCGATCATGACCAAACTTTGCAAGCATGTGGGGGTGGGTACCCCCCACATGCTTGCAAAGTTTGGTCCCCATCCAAGCATGTTTGGGTACGATGGTATGGGGAAGGCCCGGATTTTCCATGGCCTCTTGGACCGAGACTTGAGAAATCCCGACTGGGCGCTAATTACTAATCCAAACATGCACGGATTATGACCAAACTTTGCAAGAATGTGGGGGTGGGTCCCCCTCACATGCTTGCAAAGTTTGGTGCCCATCAGGGCATGTTTGGGTATGATGATATAAGGAAGGCCCGGATTTTCCATGGCCTCTTAAGCACGAAGAGACTTGAAAAAACCACACTAGGCGCTAATTACTAACCCAAAATTCTCCGATCATGACCAAACTTTGTAATCATGTGGGGGTGCTCTCCCCCCACATGCTTGCAAAGTTTGGTTCCCATCGGAGCATGTTTGGGTACGATGGCATGGGGATTTTCAACAAACAATATGATAGCCAAAGTGTTAAAAAATAAAAAAACCAAGAATATCAACTAAAATGTAATTATACTCAATAATGAAAAAACTCATAATGATATAAACATCAAATAAGTACATCATCAGAATGTGAGCTAACCCAGCTACTCTGGGTTTTGCCACTAACTCAAAAGATCAAGGCATAATGAAAATGAGCTACCCCAGCTAGTCTGAGGTTAGTCACTGCCCATAAATCTAAGTACAATGTAAGTGAGCTAACCCAGCTAGTCTGAGTTTACTCACTATCAACGGCAACCCAATCAAAATTGTCATCTTTGACTGTTGGTCGACGTGCACGTCGAGGCTGCTGTGCACGTCGAGGAGGCTTTGCCAACTGCGGGGGTCGTGGAATATCTATCGGGAGGTCTGCCTCAAAGGTAGGATCATGAGTTGGTACCGTGTACTCGAGAGCTCACGAGTCCCATAAGCTGCTATAGCCCTCTCCCTCTCTCTATGTCGTGCTACTACAAGATGTCTTTGTCTGTAAACCCAAAATTTGTAATCAGCAATGGTATGTGTTTGCCACTGCGCGTGTAAACTCCTCTGTTATAAGGACACGCTGCTCATGAGAAGCAGCACTGCTACTAGCACCATCACCCGAGGTGCCACTAGGACCAGCACCATCCACACGCTCGTATGCTGTGATCTGGCTCTCGTGAAGGACTCTCTGGTATGCATCAACTGGTATGCATCAAACTCATGTGCACTCCACTCAATCTTTGGAGGCACCTCAAGCTCCTGATCTCTATCATCAACGGCATCGAGTCCCAAGTCAGTAGAGCTGAGGTAAAATCAAGAGGCCTACCATTCCTAGCATCGACTTAAGCAAAGCCTGGGTGAAGATCGTCAATGCCCAAAACTCTGTATGTCGCTAGGTCAACACGTGGGTGGCAAGAGGGACATGCTGAGAAGCGTACTAGCTCTCCTGGGTGATGCAAGACAAATGGAAAAAATGCCCACATTTAAATGACTAAAAAAACTTAAGAAGTAATAAATGTGTAAATACCTCGACATCTGTCATCGGTAGTATCGATCGTGAGAACAAGCGCACCACGTGCTGGATGCTCTCCGTGTGGTACTCTGTACATTGATGCCAACCTGGGTGCTAAGAGCCTTGACTGTTGTGACATAGGCACAAACATCAGATCTGTAGGAGCTACACGAAGGGTTGGTGGAGGCTGCCTACACGAAGGGTTGGTGGAGGCTGCCTACCCCGGTCCTGGAGAAAGCCTTGGCCAGCACCACCACCAGGCTGATGGTGGTGGTGGAGGCTGCCTACCCCGGTCCTGGAGAAAGCCTTGGCCAGCACCACCACCAGGCTGATGGCTAGTGTAATCCACCTCCTCCCCTAAGACAAACTCCGCATATAATTGCTTTGCGAAGTATATGGGAATCTAGCGGTTATTCGGCATCCTCCCATATGCGGCAACATATTGACTATAGATATGTGGGATGCTTATGATATTAGTCTAGACGTGCCAAAGCATAGTTCGAAATATGTTTAGACTGGAGTAAGGAGTACTTATTGCCATTAACAATGCAAAAAGGACACGTGTGTGAACTATAGTGCTCACTTGCATGCCTAAACAATGCCAAATAAAACTCAATGATGAGACATCATGATATGAATAGATGCACTCTAAAGAGTACACATATAGAATAGATGCATTCTAGATACTACACAGATAGAATAGACACACTCTAGATAGTACACATATAGAACACAATGAGTAATGATAAATTGAATAATTCAATAAAATATATTTTATTGAACCATTCAGTAAAATATATTTTATTGAACCATTCAGTAAAATATATTATTGAGCTTTAGAATACTCAATCTAGGTTCCAATTCTCACTATAGGCAAGATCATATTCTTGACTCCATTAGTGGCGATTAGCTATCGCCATAAAATAAGAGTTTTTTCTCACAAGACTAGACTAATCAATGACAAAGAAAAACTTCAATGCTACTCTCTACAATCCTCTCTATGCTACTATGCTTCTACACTATGATCAACCTTTTTCTGTCCATATCAACTCATCTGAGTACTCAAATCATCAGAGTATCACCCATTATAAAAGGTTGCTTACAAAGAAAGATTTTTAGTTGATGTGATGAGTCCGTTATAGATGAGACAACTAAAAGTCTGTTGGTGTGAGATCTGTACATTTTTCACCTGCCAATAGTGGGTGGCAATCTCTCAAAGAAAAAAGAGACAAGATGACTCAGCAAATCGAGTTGGTACTTCGGGAGTGGAGGCCATTAGGTTCACTTAAAAAGGGTTATATAGCTGTGGATAGTCGATGGAGATGATATATGGAAGCTATGCACATGGGCTTGTCTTATACAATAGATGATACTAGTGAACAAGGCAAAGGGGGTGAGAGGGGTGAGAGGGGTGCCACTATTCATAGGCAACATGAGTGGAGCTAAAGGCGACAAGGTTAGTTGCTTGATAGAAGTGGCAGGTGTTAAATTATTGGGGTTTCATGTGTTCACAGAGTGGTAGAAGTTCACTCATGTTGTGTATTTGGCATTTGTATGTTTAGGGTGGGTCCTCCACATTATTGTGCAAGTTTATTTCAGGGTGGGTTCTCCACAAGATTTTCCATGTGTGTATGTGTGTGAGGGTTTATTTCTCAAAGGTTATTTGACAGTGAGTGCTAGATGTAAAAATAAGTAATGATGCAAATCGGGTGGACCCATAGGGTATTACATGGGTGCAAGAGTCAAGGGAAGCATGAGGAGATTTTGGGATGATTGAGGAATTCTTTGAAGATAATCATTGAGAGAAAAGTTGACCTAGATGCTCCCTTGTTGGGTTGTAAATTGATGTTATGCATTGCTCATTATGTGAGCTAGATTAAATAGAATATTATGAGTTTTCTTCCTTGATTGTTGGGTTGTAAATTGATGTTATGCATTGCTCATTATGTGAGCTAGATTAAATAGAATATTATGAGTTTTCTTCCTTGATTGTTGTGAATTTTTTATAGCTTATCTTTAATTTAAGTCTAATTAACCTAATCTATCAATGATGAAGTTTATTACTTGTTTCAATTTACCCCAAATCGCACAAAAAAAACGTAAGTGGGAGTTTGCCTAACAAGAGAAGTTAGATGCACAAGATGGTGGAGAAGGCAAGTCAGAATGAGTCCAAGCAAGCAGGAGTTAGTGTGCATTGTGGCTCAAACTCATGATTGGGAATATGTGGCCCTTATCCAAAGGCCTAACAAGGGAAGGCGATGGATGAAATAAGTGGTTGTGACATGTGTTAGCTAGCCCATGGATAGCAAACCAAGAGATTATATAAGTGGTGACGCATGTCAGCTAGCCCATGGATGGCAACAGGAGATCGTATAAATGGTGTGTTTTAACACTTTCATCCATCATAATATGTGGTGTGTTATAACACTTTCATCCATGGAGACTCGTATTGCATCAATCAAGACATCATAAAAGATGCACAAATTTGGTGTTATGTGCCCTCTCTCTAAGTGTTACTAGACAATAGCTATGAGTTGTATGTAACAAAGGTCATGGACACTCAACACCATCTTTAGGACCCTTAGACATATGAAACGTTACATTGCCTGATAGAATAGAATGGGCCACTCGACCACTTGCACACACCCTTTAGTGCATGCTACATTTACTTTGTGATGTTTTTTAAAATTGGTCCCATAGGTTAACCGTATTCGACCTTTATGAACATGAATGTAATCTCTCTCTCTCTCTCTCTCTCTCTCTCTCTCTCGCACGCGCGCACGTGCACGCGCACATGCACATGGTGAACCCTACTACATCTACCATGCATGAGCCTACAGTTGACGACTCTAAAATCGAGTTTACTATTAAAGCAATTATAATGGAAAATAGGATACCGACAACATGGGCTGAACGTTGTCATTAAAAGATGCCTAATGGTTTCTATATCATTGAACTTTAGAAAAAGTGCGAAAGCCACGCGGCAACGTGAAAACTTAACCAAAGGGACGCTACTCTGCACAATTATACTTTGTACACAACATGCCTACATGCCTTGAAACGTCAAACTTGAGATTCTAAGGTAGCGCCCTCATCTTCGTGGAGGAGATCCTCCGAGTTCCTCATGTGAAAGCGGGCACTCATATGATCAATGCTGGGCCGGGCGGCCTTCCACAAGTGGTTGTAGCGCCCACTGTGTGTCATGGACAATGCCAATTTGGAGGAGCCCGTGGAAAGTGATCTCCTGAGAGACGTAAGCACAGCAGAATATTGAGGTTGCCACGGCCATCTAATTGCAATGCTGTGCACATTATTAGTATCATGATTGCTGTTGTTATCATTGCTCGAAGAGAGATTATTAATTGATGAAGCAGTGGTGGAGGGGGCAAGGGACGCAGTGATAATATGGAAAGATTCTTCGGCGCCACTGCTGTAATCCTGGTCGAACATTAGGTTCAGCGGAGATAAGTGATTGTGGTTGTGATCGAATTCAGCGTTATCAGCTAGCTCGTTATCATTAGCTCCGATACTGTTACTGCTATCATTGATTGTCGATTGATGTGTGGCCTCCGTATGTAGTTCATGTAGGATCATTAAGGTTTTGGCGATGTCGAGGGTGATCTCCGTGCGGCAGAGGGGGCAGGTGCAGTGGGATTCCAACCAGC
This sequence comes from Cibotium barometz, assembly GCF_041138505.1. Taxonomy (NCBI): domain Eukaryota; kingdom Viridiplantae; phylum Streptophyta; class Polypodiopsida; order Cyatheales; family Cibotiaceae; genus Cibotium; species Cibotium barometz. The sequence continues at coordinate 2,005,648 of NC_141109.1, forward strand.
GATCAATGCAAGGCAAATGGAAGGCGTGAGCACACAGCGGAAGGATCCTCACCGGCTCATCCTCTTCAAAAGAGCTCAAGCAAACTGCGCACTCCACACTCTCGGTCACACAATTAGCAGCATTAATCACGGCGCCCTGCTGACTAATAATCCCGTTGTTGGGTGTTCCCAGCGGCGGCCTCTTGTATTTGGCAACAGGTATCCGCTTGATCACCCACTGTGCCAAACCGGGATTCGATCCCGCGACCACCTGTGCAGGCATCGCCCTGGACTGATCTTGCACGACCTGCATATTAGGTCTGTGCCTGCGAGACCATGCTATGCTCTTGGTGATCTCCGTCATACACAGGCATATCAACAAGATGGCCACCCCCGATATGGAAACCACAGCAATGCTCCCTGCAGACATCACAGACCCATGCCCACCCGTGCCGTTGATTATCACCTCGCCCTCAATCACAGTAGGTGTCGGAGCGCCATTATCATTAAGCAAGCTCGAATAGGACGGGTAGGCCTGCATAATCTTGCAGGGTTGAACAAACAGAGGCTTTCTCAAGTAGTAATCACCCATGCCACCATCGCAAGGAGCGTAATGGCCCTTCATCCTGCTTATCATGCATGTGTAATTATTAGTGGGTGATTATCGTACATGTATGATTAGTGGGTGCTTATGATGCATGTATCATTATTAGGCGCTTAGTTAGCTGCAGGCTCAGCACACTCCATATATAACCCCACTTTCAATGTTCCTCTCTGCATCAAAATTCAACACTTCTGCCGGCTCCAAGCTTATTGACAAGGCTACTGGAATATCTACGGTGTGGGTCCACAGGCATGCAGCCAAGTGGCGAAGCACGGGGCATTGGGGCTCACTTGAGAAAGTAAGGGGGAATCAAGGGTTAATAAACAAGTAGATCAAACATCAGTATACACTGTCACCCATACTGTATTTATTGACGAATTGATGACAAAATGGCCCGAGGCAATGGCCAAATGTCAGAGGAGAAATACATGTAACTGTGTCGATTTCGGCCACTTTAGGTTAATATATTGGAAGGCTTCTCTTAGGAATATTAGAAAAATAAAGATTAATGTAGGCCCAATTAAAAAACCAGTCTCTTGTTGATATCCTATGCATGGACCGGGTCCAAACCCTAATCGCTCTATTCAAATAAAAGGGTATCATGTGATTAACCGGACCAACAACTATAATATATAAAACAGCAATATAAGAAGGTTTAATGTCCATATGTGTAAGATGCTGAGCTGCGCTGCCCACAACATCAACATCTACTTGGTATACTATTGTCATCCAAGGCTTTACCGGATGGGATGAATAATTGGAGCTTGCTCTGTTGTCCTCTTATGCATCTTGTAAATATGCTGCAGACTTGTTTTATATATTGGTGTGGTTGGCAGGGCCCCTTGTTCCTTTTGGCCACCCTCTTAAGATGCGCCCAGAATGCATGCACGTTGGTAAGCTGTGTGAAATGTTGCGCCTCTACCTACCTTCTCGAATCTCTCCTGACTTTGCCTTGTCGTTATAACTGTCCGTTGTTGTGTCGCCCTCAATTCTGTCAAATTTTGAGAGCCTGCTGCAAAGATTCCATAAGGTCAACGTCCTCCGCCATGTACCAACTTGCGCCATGTAAACAAAAGCGTTAACCACCTTACCATTAGCACTTAGAAACCTTCGATTATGGTAAGAAGCCTTCGATTATTGATCCAGTTGTAGCTTAATAAGATTCTTTAGATCTAGAAAAGAAAAACAAACAATTTTCCAATATTTGGCATCTCTTGGCAACTCTCCCGGCTTGCAAGGGTAAACGTGTAAATGGTCAATATGAATGTTTTCGTTTAATATTTTCCATTTGGCATCGCTTGGCAACTCGCACAAGGTCCTGTCCTCGCGGCTTGCAAGGGTAAACACGTGCCAAAGGTCAATAGGAATGTCAATGAGAAAGAAAAAGATTTCCCTTTAAAATATGTTATGACCTTACCTTGACGTTTATTTGATGAATAGACTTGTTGTGCACACGAGAGAGAGAGAGAGAGAGAGAGAGAGAGTGAGAGAGAGCTCGTTGTTTTTTCTTCCTCATGCTCTTTTCTTTTTCCCAGCTCAAATAGTTAATGCAAAATACTCATGTTAAAAATTAACTTATAACATATTTGGATAATGATTCAAATAAAGCAAGAAGTTAGGACATTTGTTTATTTTAGTACATTTGACAAATGTAGGCACGGCATGCCCCATGTCTCTTATACTTTCTATAACATTTTCTTTATCTTCAACTTGCATTCATCCTTTGTGTCCCTCCTTTGTGTTCTCCGTTATGCATCCTTATTGGAAAACTTAGTCGATTGAACACCTCTCTCTCTCTCTCTCTCTATCACTTGCCATCTCCCCCTCATACTCTATAGTTGGGCTAGTCAAGGGAAAGGCATACAAAATGAGATTGAGATAAATCTCATTTGTGGTGGCAATGTGGCACGTCTTTTGTGGAAGCATGTGAGTCTTTATGGATATTGTATCTATGGAATCATATGATATATGAGAGTGAGTGTGAGAGACAAATTACCATTGTGGTGGAAGATTTGGGTAGTACTACTAGAGCTTAAGGGTGATCTATTGGATTGAGATCCTATGGGAGTGTTTATTTGCCTCTAGTAGAAGTGGAATAAATAAGAGAATATGTTTGATGACATGTTTTGTGCCTTGAAATTATGAGTCGATTTAAAATTGTAAGTAAGACTCTATAATGGAAGTGATGCAACTGAGTTTAAAATGAAAATTTTATGTGTTAATTTTTGTAGTAATTTGGTTATTTGAGCGCCTCTTAAATTTCATTGTAGTTATATCTTGCAATATCCTTCTTCAATAACTTAGAGCCTTACATATACAATTGAAAGTGTATGGCACCTATCAAGCTCCATTGAGGAAATCAAAGCATGCATCCATGGTCTACCCCCAACTATGCTCATACACAAAGAACACAAAAAAAACTCTTTTTGTCCCCATTAAAGGCGTACAAAAACACAAAGAGAACAAAAAAAATCTTTTTTCTTTATAAAGATGGAATCCAAGGAATGAGCCCTAGGCACATCCAAATTGCGAACATGGATGTTTAGGCTAGTTAAGAGACCCAAGCGTATCAACTTCTTAGGTGCATGACCAACCTTAGAGCATGTTCACGCACAAGGCAAAAGAATCCAAAGCACTCATATATTTGAGGTTTATGTATAAATCCAAGTTTGGAAAAGCTAAAACAAGCACCATGGACACTCTCTAGATTTACATGATTTTTTGATGGAGTCTATGTCCCTATAAGTGGCAAGAAACCATTATCTAGACTAATGACAATGTAAGTTATTTCTCCCCTACTAATGCACTTCAAGCTAGATCGATTGGAGTCCCAAGAAAACCCAAGATTTGGGGGACTAATCCCTCGAATCTCCCTATGTCTCGGGCTGTTTTGGTGTGAATGACTAATCCCTCCTCATGAAGACCTCATCAAGAGGGAGAAACACACAATGTAAACCTCTCAATGAGTATTGCACCACCATACATGCATTTTAAATGGATGACCTCACCTTGTATCCATGTATAAACCCACACATCGAGTCCATTTATGGTGCTAATGCATACACTCTGTCCCCCAAGATGTGTATTAGGCAGGTATGTTGATGAGCATAGCACATGCTATAGGTACGAAGTGGAGTCACCCTCCTACCGCCTATGGCATCTAGTAGGGAATTTGTGAATGGCAAAGGGAAAGGATTTGAGATTGTAGTGGCATTCAACTTGAAGGAAGCTGTTATGACCCATGTTATTTGAATGATAATCATGGTCATTTAATATTTAATTTATATTTTTTATGATGCCTATTTCTCATGAACACATTAGGATTGATTGATGTGATGTCAATTGATTGTTACTACTGACATGGTTTATGTTTATGAGTTTAGGTGATGAGGTGTGCAAGGGTACCGATTTAGGTGTTGCACAGTGCGAGGGTACCGATTTAGGTGTCGCACGGATGATGGATTGAGTCATGGCGTGTGGACCGATCTCACAATATTTTGTGGCTGTATTATGGCATTTGATATTATTTTGACATCGTTGTGATGTGTGTGTGTGCACGCGTCAATTTATTATACAGTGTGCGTACGAGCATTAGTTGATTTATTTTGTAATGTGCATATGTACACAAGTTAGATTATTGTATTAGAAAAATTGTGCAAACCTTAGAAGGTTTGAGGACAAAGGTTAATTGAGGACAAAGGCTAATTAAATGGCAAAGTCCAAATATGGATGTATACTTTATTTTTGGCTTAAAGCCTACTTTTGGGAATATATCAAAAAATACCCAAGCGAGAAGAAGCCACTCACGTTGGGGGGGGAAGATTGCACCCAGTCTTGTGTTACCTTGTGTTGATGGTGATGTATTTCTTTCTCTTGCTCTATGTTTTGATGTGTGCTTTAATTTTCAATTTAATTCAAGTAGTTGTTTTGATATTTGATATAATTTTTATGAGTATTTTGATTATTCTCTTCATGAAAATTAAAGGGTCCGGTTGCAGTGGTATCAGAGCTTTGGTGTAATTTAATTTTCTTGAAGGCGGTCAAAAGAGGTGAAAGAGACAAAAAGAGAGGTGATTTTGGTAATTTTCTTGAATTTAAATCAAAGAAGAATACGTTTAGGGATTTTTGTTTATGTATGGATGAAATAAAGCTTGTTTTTTACCATTGGGTAATCAATCTCCATCGATCTTTTGCCCAAAGGATAAAACTAGGTGGAAAACCATTAGTGGGTTTCCCAAAACCATAAAACCACCTTCCTCTTCACTAATCCTCTTCCTAATCTGTCTGTACGGATTGAAAGAGCAAGCAGAGGAGCATGGAGAGCCATAAGCAGAATTGCTAAACCTATCCTTTGCTCAATTTCTATAATAGAGGGTTTGAGAATTATTCAAGAGTCTTTTTAAAAATTACTTTGGTTTTTATTTTCTTTTTTTTCCCTCCTCTGTGCTGCACTGGGCGCAAGCTTTGGGTGCAACTTAAAGTTAATTATATATATATATATATAATTTCCCAATTGATTTCTTTTCTCTCTCTCTCCCTCCTTCATACCCGGGGGCGGCAGCGTTTCTCTCTCCCTTCTTCATACCCAGGCGGCAGCGGAGAATTTCCATCCGACTTCTCTCCATCCCATCGGCGGCCAGCGCTGCGAATTCAGGGGGAGAGGGGAATTTTTAGCAGATTTATTTAAAAGCTTTGTTATTACAAAGCTTATATTATCTAAAAGCTTTATAAGCTTAAATTGTTTATTTTTTATATTAGATGGAGTGGTGGGCGACTTCTTTTCAGCTGGTGAAAATTACTTTTTACGAGTTGTTGGGAGCTGGGCTCAGATAAAGGCATTACAAGCTTTTAATAATAAAAGATTGGATTGACTTAAAAAGCTTTATTAAGCTTATTAATTAGCATAAAAGCTTCATAGATTATATATATATATATATATATATATATATATATATATATATATATATATATATAGGCTTTTGACTAAGCTTTAAAAGCTTTCAAATAAGCTTAAATGAGACCAATCAAAAGTTTTACAAAAGAAAATATTTTTGACTATTCCCATCATATTTTATCGAAAAGAATATCATGTACATATAGTTAGTTTGGATTTCTTTTATAGATTTTTAGAATTTACCTCAAGAGAAATTTTGAGAGTTGTTAAATTCTTGTGAATAATGTTGTTTTCTAAATCCTCATGAAGTACGAATAATATAAACAGCTTGTTAGTGAAGATATCATTAAAATATTACTTTACCTATGACTAGTTTTCTAATTTTAAAGAGTATATGGATTATTTCTTGAAAAAATTTATGCATTTGTGTATTGAGCTAACTTGGCAGGACTCACATCTAGTTCGACATCCCATATGAGATAAGAAACCCTATCTTTTCTCTTGTTTTAAAATTTTTTCTATTCTTTTAATTGTCATGAAATGGGTGAATATCCGCACCATCGTACTATTCATCGTACTATTTAGGAACATGCTTGACACCGAAGATGTTAACGCACTCGACACATTAACCAAAGGTGGAGGTATGTGTTAAAAATTATTTATTGTATACAATTTCTTGTTTGCTTTTGTATCTGTTTTCTGAATATTCTTTTCTTCTAGACCTAGTTAGAAAACTTTAGCTCCTGAAAAGAATTTTAGATACCGTGACCTAACTAGAAAGATCGAGACAAGATTAGCAAAAGTTATCTTCAAGATCTAGTTTCTCCAAATTCAACTAAAAATGATTGCGACATTTCATAGAAGATTAAGACCAATTTGAAAATTCAAGAACCAAGCAAGTTTCTCTAGTCTTTGATTCAAGTTATCAATTGCTTCACCATCGAATTTAATGATGATGAGAAAACTAAAGAAATAGCTCTCAAGTGACTAGAAACCAAGCTTAAGTTGTATACCAATCACAATTACGAAGTTTATACCAATTTAAGTAAAGTTTTATCTAAATTTTCAAGTGTTCTAGTTGAAGATCTATCCAAGTACAAGATTCTTTCTAGACCAAGAATTGCTCTAAGTCAAAGATATATTCAACCACAAGATTTAAACCCCTTAAGAACAAGATTTATTCAAGAATTGTAATTATGATTAATTAAAGACTAATCTCTCAATTTTCGTCCATTCAAGTATTTTTAATCTAAGCCAAGATTCATTACTAGTATATCAAGTTCTTGCTATCAACTAGGGCGCAAGATGTCTATCATTATTCAAGTTCTGATTTCAAGTTTAAGATTAAGCTTAAGATCAAGATCCCCTTAAGATTTCATTGTTTACAAGTAAGATTCACAAATTCAAGAATTATCAACCTATTCAAAGATTATAATTTTTGAATTTAGTTAGACAATTACAAGATTAAGATTAAGATCAAAAATAAATCTCGAGAATTCATCAAGATTAAGATCAAAAACAAATCCCAAGAATTTAGTTAAACAATTACAAGATTAAGATCAAGAACAAATTTCAGAATTCATCAAGTTATTGACAGTAATGTAAGTGATTATTTTTTCAATCTTAAGTTGATAAGAATTTCCATTTCGACCTAGTTCATTTTTGGAATAAGACTTGTAGTTTAATTTTGAGGATAGAGAAAAGTTATGTCAGAATGAAACTTTCAGAGGGAATTAGCTACTCCGTCTCAAACTTCTATTCTTAAGGTGGTGTCGTGTGGAATTAATCTATGGCATGGGACATTAGATTGGTTTTACATGCCTACCCCAGACGTATCTATGTCTTCTATCTTTCACCAACGAGTGTTTGTATGTGGAAGGTACCTATGTGGTATGGGACACTTAGATCCTTTTCACATGCGTTCACTTGTTTGGTTTTATTTTCAGAAATTGTTTGATGTGATGATCTTGTCCTCCACTTGTGCCATGAAGCCATCCACTCATTGATTACGCAACTGTGAGGACAGTTGATTTTTCCAACAGGGAGGACTGTTATGACCCATGTTATTTGAATGATAATCATGGTCATTTAATATTTGATTTATATTTTTTATGATGCCTATTTCTCATGAACGCGTTAGGATTGATTGATGTGATGTCAATTGATTGTTACTACTGACATGGTTTATGTTTATGAGTTTAGGTGATGAGGTGTGCAAGGGTACCGATTTAGGTGTTGCACAGTGCGAGGGTACCGATTTAGGTGTCGCACGGATGGTGGATTGAGTCATGGCGTGTGGACCGATCTCACAATATTTTGTGGCTGTATTATGGCATTTGATATTATTTTGACATCATTGTGATGTGTGTGTGTGCACGCGTCAATTTATTATACAGTGTGCGTATGAGCATTAGTTGATTTATTTTGTAATGTGCATATGTGCACAAGTTAGATTATTGTATTAGAAAAATTGTGCAAACCTTAGAAGGTTTGAGGACAAAGGTTAATTGAGGACAAAGGCTAATTAAATGGCAAAGTCCAAATATGGATGTATACTTTATTTTTGGCTTAAAGCCTACTTTTGGGAATATATCAAAAAATACCCAAGCGAGAAGAAGCCACTCACGTTGGGGGGGAAGATTGCACCCAGTCTTGTGTTGCCTTGTGTTGATGGTGATGTATTTCTTTCTCTTGCTCTATGTTTTGATATGTGCTTTAATTTTCAATTTAATTCAAGTAGTTGTTTTGATATTTAATATAAATTTTATGAGTCTTTTGATTCTCTTCAAGAAAATTAAAGGGTCCGGTTGAGAAGCTCTATAGTTTTAGAGCCATGGGAGCTCCATGGGAGAAACTCAAACCAACCAAAATCTCCAAACTAACAAGGAAGTTTGATAGTGTAGGAGACCCCATCCATCACCTTGAAGCGTTTAACTAAACTTGCAAAGCATTTGGAGTCATACACAACCTCATAAAGATCCAAGATTGCAAGTTGGATATAAACTAAAATGCCTCTTAGTGGTTCCAATCACTAAGACCCAAAAATGTGGGCAATTTTAAGGCTTTGAAAGAGGCATTCACCATTCGATCTATACGTACCAAGTGATCCAAGAAGGTCTCATCCTTCAATTGAGAGAATGGGGGTCTAGCCACAAAACTTAACCGTGTAATTTAGAGAGAGAAGGGAGTGAGATATATATATATATATGTATGTATATCATTTTGGGTGCCATCCATATTTATTAACGATATATATATTATTTGGGCCATGTGAAAGCTCCCTTGTGCATATTTAATTATTCAAGATATGTATGAATTTATATGGTTTTAGACTCACATCTATTTTTGACGTGGTTTAGCTTGCATGCTTAAGCAAGCTATTTTTAAAAGAAAGCTACTTTTGAAGCAAGCTATTCTTGAAAAGGTCAACATATTTGTAAAAGCACACTATTTTGAGATCCAAAAGTTATCTCAAGAAATATATTTAAGTACACCAAGAGGAAGCGTAGACTCACTCTTGTGTGGGGAAAAACTGACCTAATCTTGTGTCTTGGGCAATTGTTTATTCTATTTATGCTTGATATTTAATATTGCTGCAATCAATTATTTGGGTCCATATCAACCTCCCTTAACAGTGTGTGTATCAAAGCCAAGATTGATTGCAACTATTGAAAGCGATGAAGTGCTCTAAGTGTGAAAGAAACTTAGATGAAAGGTAAAATTTTAATTGCAAAAAAGAGACTATGGTTCCAAAGAAAAGCATTCTTTTGTTAGTTAGGCAATAAAAACCCACAATTCTTTTACCAAAGGTCATTACAAGGTAGAAAATAATTTTTCAATTCTCAAGACCACCCAAGCTCCAAAACAACCTTGGACTCCCTCACCCTCTTCAAGATCAGAGAACATGGATGGATTCACGAGGAATTGAAGATGAGTTTTCTCATCATGGATGGATGGATGTGATGTGAATCAGATAAATGTGAATGAATGGATGGATGGATGTGATGTGAATAGATGTGATGAGATGTCATGTGAATTAGGATGTAATTGAATGATATGGGATGGATGTGGATATATGTGAAAGAATGGATGTGGATTTATGTATGTGAAAGGATGGATGTGGATGTATGTGAAGAATGGATGTGGATGTATGTGAAGAATGGAAGTGGATGTATGTGAAAGAATGGATGTGGATGTATGTATGTGAAAGGATGGATGTGGATGTGTATGTGATAAGTATGGATGTGGATGTATGTGGAAGAATATATGTGGATGTGAATGTGATAGCCTGTGAATCGGGATGTGAATGAATGATAAGGGATGTGAATGAATGTGATGGCATGTGAATCAGGATGAGAATGAATGGTATGGGATGTGAATGAATGTGATGGTATGTGAATTGGGATGACAATGTATGGTATGGGATGTGAATGAATGTGATAGCATGTGAATCAGGATGTGAATGAATGATAAGGGATGTGAATGAATGTGATAGCATGTGAATCAGGATGTGAATGAATGATACGAGATGTGAATGAATGATACGGGATGTGAATGAATGTGATAGCGTGTGAATCGGGATGTGAATGAATGTGATGGCATGTGAATCGGGATGAGAATGAATGGTATGGGATGTGAATGGATGTGATGTGATGTGAATCGAGATGTGAATGAATGAGATGTGATGTGAAATGGATGTGATAAGATGCGATGTAAACTGGATAGATGTTAATGGATGTGATTTGATGTGAATCGGGATGTGAATGAATGAGATGTGATGTGAAATGGATGCATGTAAACTGGATAGATGTTAATGAATGTGATGTGATAAGATATATGGGTAAATGCAAGATCTGATGAGGTTAATTGAGGAAAGAAGCGTTGAGATGGAAAATGATGTGATTGGATTATAATGATGTGATTGGAAAATGATGTGATTGGATGATAATGGAAATGCATATGAAATGAATGTGGATTAAGTAATGTAGATTGATGTGGAAAGATGAGAGTTCGTTATAGAAATTGTATTTATGACCTGTTTTTAAATGACTGTTTTATGTCAAGAATGCTGGGGAATCATTTTGACCGTCTTGTGAATGAGGTCGTGGAAACCTAGCTGATAAAGTTGCAACAGCTGACGGAGAGTCAACGGAGGACGTCTTGCATAGTAGCAAGGTCGGCCGAGGTCTTGACCAGCCTCGGTTTGATTTGAGCTTCCGGTACACTGGATGAGGGACCAAGGAAGTGGCCTATGAGTGAAGCACTAGGTGACTTGCTGCGAAGGATCCTAGAGAGTGCTGACCATACGGTGCTCGAGCTCTAGGTCATCGAAGATACCCACAAGTACGTCGGGGAAGATATTGAATAATGAGTAAGAGTTGTTTTCTGAATTCGGGCATGGGTCTGGTTGATTGACCTTGCTGGTCCTCAAAACGGATGAGTCCATGGCTCTTTTATATAGATCCGTTGGTTGATCTTGTTGATCTTCAAGGGAGATTCCATTTTGATATGTGAATATATTGCCGGTTACTACTATGAGCTAGGAACTATCGAAAAGGCCCCTGAGTAGACAGGTGGTGAGTAAGCTGGTTACCAATGATGCCATAGGTACACCGATGAAGGAATGATTGGAAATAAGGATTCAACTAGAGATTTTGACTCAATGGTTTCATTAAATGATTGTTTTTAAAGAGAGATGATATTGAGAAAAAGGTAATTTTATATGGTTGATTGACCTTGCTGGTCCTCAATAGATAAGTCCATGGCTCTTTTATATAGATCCGTTGGTTGATCTTGTTGATCTTCAAAGAAGATTCCATTTTGATATGTGAATATATTGTCGGTTACTACTATGAGCTAGGAACTATCGAAAAGGCCCCTGATGAGTGGACAAGTGGTGAGCGTTCTCGCTGCCAATGATGCCATAGGTACACCGATGAAGGAATGATTGGAAATAAGGATTCAACTAGAGATTTTGAGGATTATGATTAGTGACTCAATGGTTTCATTAAATGATTGTTTTTAAAGATAGATGATATTGAGAAAAAGGCAATTTTATATTAGGTGTGTAAGTGGTGTGACTAGTTTTAAGTTTGCATGAATATCCGACTAGGGGACCTGGGAACTCTTTTCCCTGGTACCTGGGACAAACCTTACCAAATTCTTAATTGGATCCCATCACTATACTGGTTGGTCGGTTGGCTAACCCCCCAACGGGTTAGGCTGGACTGATGGATCCCTAAAATGAGACTAAATTTTTGTTGGTACGATAGATGAAGTAAATCCCGGATAAAATTTGTTCTATAGAAAAGAATCAACGGCTATGCCTCTCAATGAGGAAAAAAACGTTGGTCTCTATGATCCAAGTGCAATCTTTCCCTTGATCTGACTATGGGACTTACGGGTTTGGTCAGATCAGTTCAATTAGTTAAGGATTTTGACTACGTTAGAAAAAAGTTATCCTGGTGGAATCACCTGAATTTTGGAACTTTTTGAACTTAGGAATTTTCACTGTTATTTTCACGAAACAAAATCTGCACTTTCCTTTTCTACTTTTCACAAAACAAAATCTTCACTTTCTTTCTTTTCTACGTGTCGCTGCATGATTTTTTTCCCTCTCTTTCTGCACTACTCGTCGCCGTTTTCTTTCTCTTTGTGAATTGTGCCAGTCATTGCTTCTCTCAAAAGTCTTGCTAAGCTTAAACAAAAACCGTAAAAAACTTTAAGTATTCAAAACTTTTATAAAAAAACTTTGGGACTGCCTGTTTTGTTTTGGCTAACTGTCACCTTTGCTTTGACTACCTAAAGCTATTAGCTAAGCCTAGCTAGCCCATAGCCTTTCTCTATTAAAACTTAAAAGCTATTCTATTTCAACGCTACAAAAGCTTTTAAAGCTTAACAGCTTATTTATTAAATCTTAACTAAAAGCTTAATATACTAGGATTTCTAAATTATAAAGCTTACATGATTTATTAAAAAAAGCCTTATTCCTTAAATTTGAAAGGCAGGATACCCGAGGCCTTAATATTATTTTTTTTGTGTGGGCACAAATTAAGGCTTATGGAGATTTATTGAAGAGAAAAGGAAATATGTTACATATTCTTCATTTTTGAGGGATTCTCAATATTCAGCTAATCTAATATCATCTCAACAATATCAGCCTCAACAAATTGGATTTTGCTTTCCAAATAAAGTGAGTCTCTGCTCCTGGTTCTTCTTGTCGATGTCGGGACTACTACTTATCAAAAATATTGATTTTCACTTCACAAACTCAAACAAGGTTTCAACTTTTTGCAAATCAGAGATAAATTGATAAGTATTACTATCTTTCGAGCAACTTCAATTCTGTTTATTTGCATTTAAATTTACACTTTTTATCTATCTACATTTCTTCCCCCCCTCAAGAACAAATCATGATTTCTTTATTTTCAAATCTAGGATCTACAATTGATTTCACATCTTCTTTCCATATAGAGACCATACCTGTATACTACAACAAGTACATGAAGCTATAGATAAATCCCAAACACAATATACCAACCAAGCAAATAAGAAATGTAAGCTAATCACTTTTCAAGAAGGTGATTATGTTTGGCTTCGTGTCGAAAAAAGAAGACTCAAAAGTGTAGACAAACACCTCGTAATTAAAATAATCCCTAGATTTTATGGCCCATTCAAGATTTGAAAAATACTCAATGACAATGCTAATCATCTAGATATTCCATCACATCGGCATATTTATAACTCTTTTCACATTAGTCTATTGAAACCATTTAGAGGCCCTCTTCCAGCCTATCCGGTATATAATGCCCCTCCATTACTAGATGAAGATTCTGAGATCATCAACCTCCCCCAACAGTTGGGGGAGGTTGTTATGGACCCAAATAGTTGATTACAACAATATTAAATAGCAAGCATAAATAGAATAAACAATTGCTCAAGACACAATATTGGGTCCAATTTTCCCTTCCACAATAGTGAGCTCACAATTCCTCTTGGTGCACTTAAATATATTTCTTAAGATAACTTTTAGGGTTCAAAATAGTATGCTTTTACAATTATGTCAGCTTCTTCAAGAATAGCTTGCTTTAAAAGTAGCTTGCTTGAGCATGTAAGCTAAACTACTTCAAAAATAGATGTGAGTCTAAAACCATATAAAGGTGTTCATATCTTGATGAATTAAATATGCACAATGGAGCTTTCACATGTCCCAACAAATAATATATACATCGTCAATAAATATGGATGGTTCTCAAAATGAATAATAGCTCTTGTGTTGTTTATAAAATCAAATATTATTTGTTGACACTCAAAATTGATCATCTCAAAATATTCCAGACCACCACCAACTTGGCTCCATTATCTAATCCAATGATCTGTACTTATATTAACTAAGCCGATCAGTTAATAAATAAATAAATAAATAATATAAACAGCCATATGAAACTCATATCGTCAAGATGATGCAACCAATACTCCCATGCATGTACGGATTCACCCGTACATGCATGGGAGTATATGCATAAAGTAAGCTACGAATCACCAAGATGATGCAACCAATACTCCCATGCATATACGGATTCACCCGTATATGGGTAAAGTAAGATACGAATCACCCAGATTCAAAATGGCATCCCAATCTAAACCTATCTCTAGGAGAATTCATAAAAGTGAAAAACGTGGATATATATATTCCATGAATTAACTCCAATTTTTAAATAATAGAAGACATTGGAATATATATTCCATGAATTAACTCCTCATCATAATAGAGCATGTGTCCTTGCTCATGACATCTCTTACATCTATGGTATTAGTAGTCTTCCTTGTAGTGGCTTTTTCATTACAATATTGGCACCTCCCATTTCCCATTATTGTTAAAAATTGTCATTTGTGCAAGCTACTCTATCATTCTACACAGTTGCTCTCCTACTTTGGTGCCAAAATGCTGCCTATTGCTCTTCCCTCTGAGTTGAAGTAAACAAGATCTACATAATGTCGAATTTGTGGTCGGGTGGTACCAACCTATTTATGAGAAGTTTACACCAGATGTTCTTATCTTAATCAGCTTCTTTTGGTGTGGTAGGCAAGCTTCCACACTAGCTCTACATGCATAGGTGCCAGATGTTAGGCTGCCTCTCTCAGCCTCCTCTTATTATTCAAACTCTTATGAACAGAGCTATTGCTTAATCCACGGATATAATGGTAGATTTTGGTGAGTTTGAGTATTTCAAAGTGCTTGTCTAGGGTGATTGCACTACATCGTTCTAGTTTTTTATTGTGAAGAAAGGTGATGGTATTATTTAACTGAAATGTAGTAAAACACAACTATTGTAGTGTCGTAGTAGAGTAGCACAATTTTTCTTTTTCCTACCATGGATTAAGGGGACATTAAATTCTTCATCACCTAGTCGTTTTGGGGTGGATCGTAGGCACTTTGGGGATGGATTCACCAGTTTTGCGGAGGGGGTTTCTCCAAGATTCTTTGTTGCTTCGCTTATCTCCCTAAGTGACGACATATTGATCATCCAATGTTGACTATGCCTCACTCTTGCGTTGCACCTCTGGGGTTGGGTTTTCTTCAAATTGAGAACCCCCCACCTTTTCTTCCAAACCAGCATTGAGAGCATTGTTCTACATGTATATGTGTAGAGACATTAGAAGATCCCCAAAGAAACTTGAAAGATACATGTTTTTATTACGAATATATAAAATAAATTTACCAAACGCATGCATTGACATCTTCTCTGATACTTGCATAATCTCCTCTGCCACAAAACCAGACGTCTCCTTGTCACTACACTTGGAAATGCAAATTCAATGTATTCATTACTCCAGAACCATCAATGTGGAGTATTTGCTTTGTATACCAAGTCAGCAAACTTACTGGAACAGGGCTCTGTCTTAACAATTGCAACAGCCTTACCTACCATGTGCTTTGCCCTCTCAGACACAACTCTGCTACAACCAGGGTATGCACATACACCTCGGGATATGCACTCGTGTGTAAAAAGCAGATCATGTGATAAACATGGCAGCAAGGCAAGGAAAAGGCATCAAGGGACGCTGCATCAAAGGGGGATTCACATCCTGCACAACTGTATGAGCCAGCGACACAGGGTCCATTGAGAGAATCAGTAACTACAGTAGGGGGGAGTGGACGAAATGCATGCAGTCCTAATGTCTCAGCTATCCTCTTTAGGCCAGCACAAAAATTGGTGTGTGTAGTTTCCTTTGTCAGTTCCTCCTCAAAGCTTGTCGATACAATCTACAATACAAATAATAGAAAGAAGACTTCAATCTCATTATTAATCATGTGGAGAGTCCTAACACAATCTAGCTATATGACAAAATTCAGTTTATTCTTCATAATACAACTATATAGCAATCAGCATCCTTAGGTGGAGGCTTCACTATAGCTATATAGCACATATCTCCCCTTGATGAGACCTCTTGAATGCTATGTAGCACAAGGTGTGCTATATAGCATAAGGTGGTCCTTAGGTAGAGGCTTCACTATAGCTATATAGGAGATATCCCCCCTTGATGAGGCTTCTTGAATGCTATATAGCACAAGGTGTGCTACATAAAAGGAGCCTTTCTATGATACAATCTTTCTTACTATAGCATGTGTTATGCTATGTAGCATGTCAGGCATTTTTTTGAGAGGTGTTTTGGGCTTGTGTACATACGTGTGCATGGCATGTGTGAAGAGTTTTGGCTTTGAATGCGTTGCCAGGTGTACAGGGTGGACGGTTTTGTGTTGAGCTTGTTGCAGGTCTGTCTGGGAATGAGGTTCGCTGGGGATGATATCAGTTGCTCGGTCGCTTGAAATGTGTGTACGCATCCCCAAGTATTGGTGTTGGTTTCGTGGGTTATGTTGAAGTTGGTGGAAAGCATGGGCAATAAAAGATGAAGGGGCCAAGGTAGCCTTGAATTTAGTGTGAAAAGGAATAGCATGGTGGCCATTTTCCAAAAGGAATAGCATGGTGGCCATTTTCCAAAATAAATAAAATATTAAAATAAGGATCAACATGTCTAGCTGGAAGGTTGGCGTGGAGGCCTGAGTGACTGCCAGCGAAGAAGTCCAGAAGCTGGCGAAGCATGGGAGTCGGCCGGGGAGATAGAAAAGGTGTGCCGCCTTGTAGAAGGTTGGGGCTCTCAGACGTAGCCGCCGCAGGCACACAGAGGTGGGAGGTTGCCCTGGAGAGAAGCTGCAGCAGTGGGAAGGCTGGCGGCATGGACGAGGTCGTAATCCCAGGTGTGGAGTGGTGTTGGCGGTGGTTGGAGCCCCCTGTGGCAAGAGTCGTGGGTTCGTGTGAGGCTGGCGCTAAAGCCAGCGGACTGGCGTCAAGTCGAAAGGCTGACGGGCTGGTGATTGTAGTGAGTGCAGTGGGTAGCGCAGACGGCGCCAAAGAACGAGCTGGAGCGGCTGGTTGACGGGCTGACAGTGTAAGAAGAGAAGCCTGGTGGGCTGGTGATGGCAGAGGGGAGCATAGGTGCAACCGGAAGCACCGTCGAAGCAGACAGGGCCAGTGTGGGTGAAGTCATCGTGGCGAAGTGTGAAGGTGGCTGCAGGCGAAGAGCAGAGGGGCGCTTGGTGGGCCTTTGGTTTTGTGTGGCTAGGCACAGCCGGGAGATACTGAGTGGACAGAGCCGATGCTGTGAGGCAGTGTGGCCGCCTTGTATGAAGGTGGAGAGCTTGGTCAGTCTCTGCGGAGAGAGAGCCGACGTTGGAAGTGAAGGCCGTCGTGTAAAGATTGGGGGGGTTCGTGGTGGACAGTGAGAGCAGCTGGGGCGCAGCTACTGGTGTAGCGAAGGAAGCCGCCAAAGAGAGGTCTGGCTGACAAGCTTGGTGAAGCGAACGGACTGCAGAGTTGAGCCGGTAGGGAGTCGCGTGTGGAAGCACCAAAGAGGGTGGCCGCCTTAGGAGCTGGGCGCTTCTCGGATGAAGGGATGAAGGCGCTGCTGCAGGTGAGAGCAAGGGGTCTGCCTGGGTTTCGTGGGTGGCTGGTGAAAAGCTGACTGGCTACTAGCGTGAAGCCGTGTGGGAGCTGGTGTTAAAGGCGACTGGCTGGCGTGTGGAGGCCGCCTAGGAGCTGCTGGCGAGGACAAAAGGTGAGTCGGTTTAATAGCACACCAACGACAGTGACGTAAAGAGATGCAGGCTGTAGGTGTGGCAACGTCGACGGGTCATACAGAGAGAAGACAGTGAGGGGAGCCGCCGGGTTGCAACTAGAGGCTGGGGGCCTCCCTTGTGAAGTGGAAGCACAGGTAGGTGCTGGAGACAGGGCTGTGGAAAAGGGATGTGCAGAGGCTGGTGGGGCCGGAAGCACGACAGATAAGCTGCAGGTGGCAGAGGATCAGCACAGAGAGAGAGAGAGAGAGAGAGACAGAGACAGAGAGATGTTTGGGTAGCTGCTGCTGGTGGCGACACATGCAGAAGTGATGGGCTGCAGAGAGTTGAGGGTTAGCTGGTGGGGTGCCCTCTGAAGAGTGAGTGGCCGGGTACTTTCTGGTGTGATTGGTACAGCAGGCAAGTGAGAGGTTTGTGGTGATTGGGGATGTGGTGTATCCTCGGCAGTGACAGGTCAGAGTGTTGATGGTCGTGTGGTTGCAAAGGCTTGGTCATCAGACACAAGGTTGAATCCCAGAGGTGGTGTGGCCGTGGTGGAATTCCCTTAGCAGTAAATCCAAGCCTGAGCCTGAGTGTTTGTAAGTTGTGTGAGTAAGGCTTCTGTGTCGGGAGAAGCTTGTATACATGTGTTTACTGGGAATATAATTGCTGGGTGTTTACTTTGGTCTATGGTGCCCCTGTTTTGTGCTGTCTTTCTGGCGTGGGTGGGTGGTGAACTGTGAGAAATGTTCCAGCCGGTGGCTGGTGGTGCCTCCGTTGTGTTTGTTATTCCAAGTTTGGGAGGTGAAGGGCTATAGAGGCAGTGTTCTTTTTTCTTTTTGGCCCGCCGTCTTCACCATTCTTCTGGTGCCTCCACAGAGGATAACTTAGGTGTTGTTCTTTGCCTAGAAGGGCGTATGTTCCACTAAGGAGAGCTCAGGGATTATTACAGGTTTTCATGATGTGGTCTTATCCGGAGTTTCATGGCAGGAAGGGTGAAGATGTGGTTGATTTCTTGGAGCAAATGGAGTTGGCATGCATTAGCAATCATGTGACAGATGAAGAGCAGGTTTTGAAGCTGATAAAGATTTTCTTGAAGCCTGGAGATGCCCGAAGCTGGCTTAAGGATTTTGAAGCACAAGATGCGGCAAGTGAGCTACATGGTGTTTTAACCTTAGACAGGTTGAAAGAAGGCCTTTTGGAGCGTTTTCAGCAAGTGGAGGATTCTAGTGTGCTTTGGCAGGAGTTGAGCATCTTGAAGCAGGTCCATGGGCAATCACTGGACGATTTTGTGAAGGTATTTACATGTTTGTGGAATAAGTGGTGTATGACATTGAAGCAGGAAGTTCCTCCTATGTTTCTGAAGAAGAGCTTGTTTATTGATGGTTTGCTACCCCATTTGAAGAAGATCATGGTTGAGTTGAAGAGTCCCAAGTCATTTGATGATGCTGTTAGGGTTGCTAGGGAAAAGGAAGGCAAGGTTTTGAAGCAGATGGAGATGGGTATTTATCCGTATGAAGGTGTTGTGTCTGCAAGGGATAAGCAGGTAAATTTGGTTGAGGTGGATAAGAGTCCTATGCAAAGTTGGATTAGACAGGAGCCTCAAAGGCCGATATACAGGTACAAAGGGGGATGTTCTATGTGCCTTCTGATTTTTTCCCAAAGTTTTTAAAGCAAGTGAAGGTGGATGAGAAGCAGGTGAAGGAGAAAAGTGAAGATGAGGAGTTGCCAGTGGATTCTTCTTTAGATTTGGAGGTCGTGGCTGTACAGGATAGTGATTTGGAAGGCTCTATTGGAGATCATTTGCATTCGGATTTGGATGATATGCATGGACATGGAAGCAAAGAGGATGATGCCTTGGGATTGGCTGATGATATGAAGGAAGAGGAGCTGGATATAGGATGCTTTGAGGATGATTCTTTGCCAGATTCTACAAGGGAGGAGGATGGGGTAGAGACTTGTGGTGAAGTGAAGATGGTTTGTAATGCGGATGTGGAAAGCGTGGAGGAAGACTCCATTATTATGGATGTTCTGGGACAGCTTGATGGTGGTATGGTACCTGCAATGAATGGTATGGATGTTTTTCCATTTGATACATTATGTGTTGGGGAGTCTTTGGACGATGATACCAGGGGGGTTGGCAACACTCAAGAAGGTATGCATGTAGATTTGGCTGATGAAGAGTGTTGTGATGAGAGTATTGTGCCTGAGGATGATATATGGGAAGCTGCTAGCCTTGATGAACAGGAGCCAGAGGTGGACATGGATGCAGATATGGTCGAGAGTGTAACAAAGGCTTCTTTGCGTGTGGCTGAAATGCTAAAGGCTAAGTGCATGGATGATAAGGGTTCTGAACCAGTTGAGCTATATGGTTGTGAAGAGATGCCTATTTTACAAGAGCTGGAAGTGCTGGTGGACAGTGCTGATGGAAAGGATCTGGATTTTTGTGTGTAGAAAGGTCAAGATGCTCGAACCTGGCCTTCACTGGTGATGATGAATTGGATGCTGAATGTTGCAATGCCACAGATTTTGAAGACGAGGAGGTTTGTTGTGGGTGAAGTGGACGTGAATGATTTTGTGGTGCATATGGTTGATGTTTGGTATGCAGTGATGTAGCCATGGTTTTTCACAGATATTGGGAAATGGGATGGTGAGTTGCTCTTTCCTTTTGATCCTGGTGGATAGCTATTGGATTATGCTTTTGCTGCTGAGCATGAATGCTCTAGCAGATGGGGGGGTTGGCAAAGTATGTCAGGCGTTTTTCTGAGAGGTGTTTTGGGCTTGTGTACATACGTGTGCATGGCATGTGTGAAGAGTTTTGGCTTTGAATGCGTTGCCAGGTGTACAGGGTGGACGGTTTTGTGTTGAGCTTGTTGCAGGTCTGTCCGGAACGAGGTTCGCTGGGGATGATATCAGTTGCTCGGTCGCTTGAAATGTGTGTACGCGTCCCCAAGTATTGGTGTTGGTTTCGTGGGTTGTGTTGAAGTTGGTGGAAAGCATGGGCAATAAAAGATGAAGGGGCCAAGGTAGCCTTGAATTTAGTGTGAAAAGGAATAGCATGGTGGCCATTTTCCAAAATAAATAAAATATTAAAATAAGGATCAACGTGTCTAGAAGGAAGGTTGGCGTGGAGGCCTGAGTGGCTGCCAGCGAAGAAGTCCAGAAGCTGGGCAAAGCATGGGAGTCGGTCGGGGAGATAGAAAAGGTGTGCCGCCTTGTAGAAGGTTGGGGCTCTCGGACGTAGCCGCAGGCACACAGAGGCGAGAGGTCGCCCTAGAGAGAAGCTGCAGTAGTGGGAAGGCTCGGTGTGGACGAGGTCGTAATCCCAGGTGTGGAGTGGTGTTGGCAGTGGTTGGAGCCCCCTGTGGCAAGAGTCATGGGTTCGTGTGAGGCTGGCGCTAAAGCCAGCGGACTGGCATCAAGTCGAAGGGCTGACGGGCTGGTGACTGTAGCGAGTGCAGTGGGTAGCACAGAAGGTGCCAAAGAACGAGCTGGAGCAGCTGGTCGACTTGGTAGCAGAGGGGAGCGTAGGTGCAACCGGAAGCACCGTTGAAGCAGACAGGGCCAGTGTGGGTGAAGCCGTCATGGCGAAGTGCGAAGGTGGCTGCAGGCGAAGAGCAGAGGGGCGTAGCCCTTGGTGGGCCTTTGGTTTTGTGTGGCTAGGTGCAGCCGGGAGATACTGAGTGGACAGAGCCGATGCTGTGAGGCAGTGTGGCCGCCTTGTATGAAGGTGGAGAGCTTGGTCAGACTGCGGAGAGAGAGCTGACGTTGGAAGTGAAGGCCGTCGTGTACAGATTGGGGGGGTTCATGGACAGTGAGAGCAGCTGGGGCGCAGCTATACTGGTGTAGCGAAGGAAGCCGCCAAAGAGAGGTCTGGCGGCTGACAAGCTTGGTGAAGCGGACGGACTGCAGAGTTGAGCCGGTAGGGAGTCGCGTGTGGAAGCGCCAGAGAGGGTGGCCGCCTTAGGAGCTGGGCGCTTCTCGGATGAAGGGATGAAGGCGCTGCTATAGGTGAGAGCAAGGGGTCCGCCTGGGTTTCATGGGTGGCTGGTGAGAAGCTGACAGGGCAAAGAGAAGCCGTGTGGGAGCTGGTGTTAAAGGGGACAGGCTGGCACAGAGCTTTTGGGAGGCCACCTTTGAGGTGTGGACAAGTTGCAGGTGCAGCTGGATGCAAGACAAAGGAAGGTGAGGGGACAGGCAAAGGGTGGCTGGTGTGGGCCGCTAGGTGAAGCCGACAGTGAATAGCTGAAGACAGGGTGCCGAGTGAAGCAGAGAGAAAGATAGGTGTTGCTGCTGAGCTGGTGGGGCTGGTAGCACTGCAGAGGAAGTGTTCGAAGTGGCTGGCAGAGGATCAGCACAGAGAGGAGAGAGAGAGAGATGTTGGGTAGCTGCTGCTGACGACAGAAGAGATGGGCTCTGCAAAGAGTTGGGGGTTAGCTGGTGGGGTGCCCTCTGAAGAGAGAGTGGCCGGGTTCTTTCTGGTGTGATTGGCACAGCAGGCAGGCGAGAGGTTTGTGGTGATTGGGGATGTGGTGTATCCTCGGCAGTGATGACAGGTCTGAGTGTTTGTGAGTTGTGTGAGTAAGGCTTCTGTGTCGGGAGAAGCTTATATGATGTTTTGACTGGGAATATATTGCTGGGTGTTTGCTTTGGTCTATGGTGCCCCTGTTTGGTGCTGTCTGTCTGGCGTGGGTTGGGTGGTGAAGTGTGAGAACCGTTCCAGCCGGTGGCTACTGGTGCCTCCGCCGTTGTGTTTGTATTTTCAAGTTTGGGAGGTGAAGGGCTATAGAGGCATAGATTCTTTTTTCTTTTTTTCACCTCACATAGCACAAGGTGTGCTACATAAAAGGAGCCTTGCTATGACACAATCTTTCTTAGATATAGCATGTGTTGTGTTATATAGCACAAGGTGTGCTACATAAAAAGGAGCCTTGCTATGACACATAATCTTTCGTAGATATAACATGTATTGTTCTCGTATTGTGCTATATACCACATTCTCTACTATATATCACATTGCTATATAGCATCATTAGTACTGTATAACATACTCATTATGCTAAATAGGATCTTGAGTGATCTTTAACATATTCATTGTGCTATATAGATAATGTACCATGATATATCTAAGACAAATTAGCTATATAGCACACTAATTGTGCTATATAGGAAGCCTACCATGCTATATCTAGGAAAAATGATCTATATATCATACTCATTGTGCTACATAGAAAACATACCATGCTACATCTAAGACAAATTAGCTATATATAGCACACAAATTGTGCTATATAGAAAGCATACCATGATATATCTATGAAAAAATTCTTATATAAAGCATGGTAATTGTGCTATATAGCAAGCATACCATGTTATATCTAAGAAAAATTTCTTATAGAAAGCATGGTAATTGTGCTATATAGCATTATTGGTGCTACATCGAAATAAAGTTGATACACAATAGGTAACCAATGCTATATAGTACACTGGCAACATAATGTAGGCCACCCCCTTCTCTTCTTTACATTCCAACCTTTCTCAATCCTAGAAAGATTAACTAAAGGATTAATTAAACTCTTTTTATGTTTACTCTCTTGAATTTAGAAAATTGTATAGATTAGAGTTCTATAAATCTAATTTGGGTTAATTTAAGTTAAATAAAGAATAATAAAAATGAGAAATGGTCAGCCATACAAAGGAGGTTATGGCAAAATTTTCTAGAATTTTGTGGAAAAGAAAGTTTGTTTTTATGTTATTCCAAAAGAATAATTCCCACCATTTTTGCATCTAAAAGAAATATTCTAATTACTCCATGCACATATTCACCCATGAATATGCATGGATATCACTGATATTAATTATTAAATTTAATTTTTATGCATAGAAAGATGCATAAAGGAAATTTTTTTAATTACAAAAGTGTTATTCTCATTAAATTTGATTTTTATGCATAGAAAGATGCATAAAGGAATTTTTTTTATTACAAAAGTGTTATTCTCATTAAATTTAATTTTTATGCATAGAAAGATGCATAAAGGAATTTTTTTAATTATAAAAGTATTATTTTTATAAAAATTGATTTTTATGCATAAATAGATGCATAAAGAAATTCTTTTTATTTTAAAAGTGTTATTCCTATTAAATTTAATTTTATGCATAAATAGATGCATAAAATATTTTTTTAATAAAAGAGTTATTCCCACTGAAGTTGATTTTTATGCATAAAGAATTTTTATATCAAAATTAGAATTCTCATAAATTCTATGTTTAAATTCTATGAGTATTTGATAAATGAATAATTAAATACTCTAAGAGAGAAATTTCTATCGTTTTATATTCACATGGATTGTAAAAAGAGAATTCAGGAAATCTATCAAGATCAAAATATTCAGATAAATAATTAATCTATTTCTCATTGGAATTCGTAACTAATTTAGAAATCAGTTAAGTGAGTATTCAAAGAAAGAAATTCGATAAAATAGTAATTGAATTATCAAATCTTTTCGAGAAACATAGATCAAGACTCGAACCTTGAATATCAGACTATAACCAAGACCAAACTCTTTCGTCAGTTTTGAGGAAAGAAGGTGTGACCAGTTTAGAAAAATATACTCAAAACTCTGCCAAATCTGAAACTAAGTTTGAGACCCTTCTTCGAATTGATCTGTGGATCAAGGTTATAGAATTAGAGGAATTCTGGTATGAAATTCAGAACTCCGATCAAGAATTTTGGGGATATTGATTCAAGAAATACTCCTTGTATTCAAAATAAAATCAAACTGAAAACTTGCATAGAAATGAGATTTAATGTGAATAGATGTGATGAGATGCGATGTGAATCGGATAGATGTGAATGAATGGATGGATGTAATGTGATGTGAATAGATGTGATGAGATGTGATGTGAATAGATGTGATGAGATGCGATGTGAATCAGATAGATGTGAATGAATGGATGGATGTAATGTGATGTGAATCGATGTGATGAGATGTGATGTGAATAGATGTGATGAGATGCGATGTGAATCAGATAGATGTGAATGAATGGATGGATGTAATGTGATGTGAATAGATGTGATGAGATGTGATGTGAATCAAATAGATGTGAATGAGTGGATGGATGTGGATGTGTATGTGAAAGAATGGATGTGGATGTATGTGAAAGAATGGATGTGAATGTGTATATGAAGAATGGATGTGGATGTATGTGAAAGAATGGATGTGGATGTGTATGTGAAAGAATGGATGGGGATGTGTATGTGAAAGAATGGATGTGGATGTATGTGAAAGAATGGATGTGGATATGTATGTGAAAGAATGTGATGTGATGTAAAGAGATGTGATGTGACATGAATATATGTGGATGTGAAGTGATAGATATGAATATATGGATAGATGTGGGTAGTCGTACATGTGAATGATTGGATGGATGTGGATGAATGCGATAAGATGTGTATGAATGAGATATGATGTGGATAGATGTGATGTGATGTTATATGGATAGAACGTATGTGATGGGATGGTGATGAGAATGAATGTGATGGATATGAATGGATGTGATGTCATGTGAATCGGGATGTGAATGAATGATATGGGATGTGAATGGATGAGATCACATGATGTGATGTGAATCGAGATTGAATGAAGGAGATGTGATGTGAAATGGAATGTGATGTAAATCGGGATAGATATGAATGAATGAGATGTGATGTGAATGGATGAGATGTAATGAATGGATGAGATGTGATGTGAATGGATGAGATGTAATGAATGTGATGTGATGAGATGTGGATATGGGTAGATGCGAGTGGATGAGATCTGATGAGGATAAATGAAGAAAGATGTGTTGAGATGAAAATGATGTGGATGAGAATGGGAATACATATGAAATGGATGTAGATTAAATAATGTGGATTGATGTGGAACAATGTGGAAAGACGAGAGTTCGTTATAGAAACTGTATTTATGACCTGGCTTTAAATTATTGTTTTATGTCAAGAATGCTAGGGAAGTATTTTGACCATCTTGTGAATGAGATTGTGGAGACCTAGCTGAGATAAAGTTGCAACAGCTGACGCAGAGTCATTGGAGGACATCTTGTGTAGCAAGGTCGTCGGCCGAGGCCTCGGTTCAATTTAAATGGTGAGATTCCCATACGGTGGATGAGGGACCAAGGAAGCGGACTATGAGTGAAGCGCTAGGTGACCTACGCGAAGGATACTAGAGGGTACTGACCATACGGTGCTTGGGCTCTGGGTAAGAGTTGTTTTCTGAATTTGGGCATGGATCTGGTTGATTGACCTTTTTGCTGGTCCTCAAAACATATGATTCCATGGCTCTTTTATATGGATCTATTGGTTGATCTTGCTGATCTTCAACGGAGATTCCATTTTGATTTTTATAAGTGAAAATATTACTGGGTACTATGAGCTAGGAACTATCGAAAAGGCCCCTGAGTGGACAGGTGGTGAGTGTTCTGGTTGGCCAATGATGCCATAGGTACACCGATGAAGGAAAAATTAGAAATTAGGATTCAACCGGATATTTTGGAGGATTATGATCAATGATACTATAGTTTCATTAAAAGATTGTTTTAAAGACAGTTGAATCTATGAAAAAGGCAATTTCATATTGGGTGTGTAAGTGGTGTGACTAGTTTTAAGTTTGCATGAATATTCGGCTAGGGGGCCTGGGAACTCTTTTCCCTGGTACCCGGGACAAAACCTAACCAAATTCTTAAATGGATCCCATCACTACAGTGGTTGGGCAGTTGGCTAACCCACGGGACTGGATGGGGTTAGAGGCTTGATTAATGGATCCCTAAATTGAGACTCAATTCTGTTATGGTACGATAGATGAATCAAATCCCAAATACAAATTGTTCTATGGAAAAGAATCAACGACTATGTCTCTCAATGAGAAAAAAAGCGTTGGTCTCTATGATCCAAGTGCAATCTTTTCCTTGATCTGACTATGGGACTTACAAGTTTGGTCAGATCAGTTTAGTTAGTTAAGGCTCTTGACTACGTTAGAGTAAAATTATCCTGGAGGAATCGTCCATGCTTTTCGAGCAAGGGAAGTTTTTTTGGGTTCGGTTTAGGAAGAACCAAGGGATTACTCTCTTGTCCGGATATCCGTGGGCAAGGCCCCGAGTGAGGGACCCTGCCCCGCGCAAGAAGTGCTACTTCCACTACTAGCACCCCTGAATTCGTTGCACGGTGGGGACAAGGATCTTTCACATAAGAGTATTGTGATCATCACCATATATGTAGATGATCTTATTGTTGGGGGTGACAACTTGGATGAGATTGAGCATGTGAAAAGTCTTCTCAAAAGGAAGTTTGAGATGAAGGATTTCCAAGATCTACACTACTTTTTGGGAATTGATGTCATTCGCACACCAATCTCAGTATTGGACATGTTGTCCAAGTATGGCATGGATGATTGTAAGCCAATCGCAATGCCATTAGATCAAAATGGCGAGCTTAGTGTGGATGCACGTTATGTGTTAGATGATCCCACTACGTACAAGAAGATTGTGGGGAGTTTGATCTGTCACTATCAGCAAGCCAGATTTGAGTTACACTGTTGGCTTAGAAAGCCAGTTTATGCAGGTTCCTCGCAAACTACATCTTGACAGGGTACGTCGAACACTTTGGTATTTGAGGGCCACGATTGATTATGCATTGTTTTATGCAGCAAGTGTACCATTGGAGCTATCTGGGTGGTACATAGATGCAGATTGGGCAGGTAGCATCTCGCATAGGAGATCTACCAGTGGATTTATGTCTTCATTGGGGAGTACTTGTATGACATGGAGCATCAAGACGCAGCCCATAGCTGCCTTGTCGAGTATAGAGGTAGAGTATATAGGAGCTGCGGTGGTAGCGTGTGAGGTAGCTTGGTTACGCAAGCTAATTTTTCTGATTTGGGGTTGCATGTGGAGAGAAAGGTTGTTATATATTGTGACAATCTTTAGGAACCCAGTTTTCCATGCGCATATGAAACACATTGAGGTACATTACCACTTTATTATGGAGGAGAGAGTCTTCGCGGCGACATCGACTTAAATTATGTCAGCACACAGGATCAAGTCACTGACATCTTCATGAAGGCCTTGGGAGATGAGAAGCTCTGCAGATTTTGAGATATGTTTGGAGTTCATGAGCTAGAGTTGAGCTTGAGGGGGAGTGTTGAGATGCCAAGCTCAACATGAGTTGACACTCGTGAGGCGCCTGCATGACTATTTGACATTTACATCACTGGTGGGTTTGGTAGCTTCCATCGACATATCTTCATCAGAGATTCTACATCTGGACTACACTGACTAGTCCACATCCACCCACCCCTCTTAGCATTTTCACATTATGGACCGCTTGTATATAATCTATTATGTGTGTTAGTCACTTTATCTTCTTTGTATACCTCTTTTGTTGTGTGAAGACGAAGAAGAATTTTCAGCCTCTCACCTTGTGTGTTCTCTTCTAGGATTTGTGTGAGTGTGTGTGTGCTTGCAAGAGCTCAAGCTCTCTTCTCCCTTGCATCTTTTCCAAAATGAGCCCCGGAGAACTTGTGCTGTAGTGAAGCAACTGATGCAAGAGATGAAAAAGAGAAAGAGCTCAGAACTCCAAAAAAATGTGTTCTGCTCTCAATGCAAACAAAAAGGCCACCTCAAGGAGGAATGCAGAGTGCCACCAACATGTACCATTTGTAACATGTACAATCATAGTACATGGAATTGCACGTACAACATGAAAAATAGAGCTCCCATGGTGAACAACATGGAAGGAGGGAAAAGAAGACCCCCATGAATGGGAAGGTATGGGAGCAGAGGCCACGAAAATTACTCCAGAAGAAGAAGCCAAGGACATGCTGGTGGATATACCACCTTCACATGCTACTATTGCCAACAACCTAGGCAAGGTGGAATGTGCCATGAAGAAAAAGCATGATGAAGAAAGACAGGCGGAATTGATGCAACAAGTGCCAACATGATGAAGAAAGACAGGTAGAATTGATGCAACAAGTGCCAACATGATGTAGTTGGATGACATATAGACGGAGGTTCAAGACATCTTGGCAGTCACAAGGGCTAAAGCTAATGAATCTAGTGTAGTAATAACTCTAACAGATAATTTGGACTCGTCCAAAGCTAGCAAGAAGGCATCTGTGAACTAGAATCAGCAAAAGGTGAGGATTCAAGCCATGAAGGAAATAGAAAGAAAGCAAGGCAAGAAGGAGGATAGCTTATGTGAAGTCATCGTAGGTCTACCACCAAAGGCTAGCGGATATCTGCATAAGATATGCGTAGAGCTCAACAATGAAAGAATCTTGGAACAAAGCAAGAAGGTGATTGGTTGCAAACCAATGTAGTATCAATGCTATTGGACAGACAGGTCCTATTGAGACAAGTGTTGAATTTATGCCCAAGATTCAAGGCTAAAATTTTGATGGCAGGCTTTGAAGAACTAAGCAAAGAATTGGAACACTTCAAAGAAGAAAAAACTCCGAAATGCAACAGAATGCAAGCTTGGAACCGCTAGTTTCCAGAGATGATGAAGTGGCCAAAGTCATAATCAAACTCAACAATGTGCTCAATGACGCAATATTGGATGTTGGATCCGGAGTAAATGTCATTATAGAGGAAACTGCAGTAGGATTGGGTCTCAAATGGGAACCCATTCCATTCAACATAAGAATGGAAGATAATAGAATGGTGGTTTCCATAGTAATTCTCAAAAATGTCCAAATGAAAATAAAACAAGTAGACTTTAAGGTCAACCTAGTAGTCATAACCATTGAAAATCACACTGGGTCTTACCAGGTGTTATTGGGAAGGCCCTAGTTGAGACACAACAAAGTGAAGCAGGAATAGGGCAGAAACAAAATCTTCATCAAAAAGGGAAAGCGGAAAGTCCATGTTGACCTTTTCGGTGTAAGGGGATCAGTAAAACTTTCCCAAAGGCCAGTTCACACAAAAACATTCAATATGCTAAAAGGCTTGATGATGAAGAGGACAGAATACTTTGAACATCCTGACTTGGTGCCCTTATACATGTTACATGTAGATGAAGTGATGGGGCACTATGCGGAAGAAAAAGATGGAAAAGCGGAAGAAGTAGCCAAAGAAATGAAGAAAAAGAACCAAATTTCGCTAATCCAGAGGGCTCAAGGAGAGAAAAACTGAGTAAAACCTTCCAAGAGAAAGCCTTGGATGAGGTTGAAAGGGCCCAGAATCTAGAGCAAGAGGAGGAAATGCAATAAATCCATGATTGGGTTCATAAGAAAAAAGATAACCAGAAGGAAATGCTGCAAAAGTAAGGCCAAACAGACTACAAGAGGTGAATCTGGAAAATGACAAAGAAGAAAAGCTGGTGGAGATTAGTCTGGAACTGGAAGAAGAAGAATTCAAGCAAGAGTTAGTGTCCTTACTAAAGGAATAACAGGATGTCTTTTCTCGGTCGTATGAGGACATGGAGGGCATTGACCCTAAATTCTTCCAGCACATCATCAATTTGAGAGAAGTAGCCATACTAGAGTCAGACAAAAGAGGTACAGAATGAACCCTAACTATGCCAAGCAAGTCAAAGAAGAAACTGACAAACTGCTGAGAGTGGGTTTCATTTTACTAGCAGAAAAAGTTTCTTGGATATCCCCAATTGTGGTAGTCCCCAAAAATAACACGAAGATCAAAATCTGTGTGGACTACCACACAAGCTCAATGGCGCAACTACCTCAGATCCCTTTCCACTTCCATTCACAGACTCCTTGCTAGATGAGATGGTAAGGAAGGAAATGTTCTCATTTGTGGATGGATTCAATGGGTACAACCAAGTAAAAATGGCACCAAAAGACAAGGAGAAAACAACCTTCATCCACTGAATGGGGTGTCTTTGTGGGCGACTATCATGATGTTTAACCTAAAGAAAACACCGGCTACTTTTCAAATAATGGTGCAAGAGATTGTCTATGATTACCGAATAGACTTCATGAAAGCCTTTGTGGGGATGATTTTAATGTGTCAGGGGATAAGGCAAAGCACATCTATCATTTGAGGTTGTATCTGCAGAGATGCAGAGATACAAGGCTCAAGCTAAATCCAGCCAAGTGTGCATTTGCAGTAAAATTAGAAACTATGTTAGGACACATAGTGTCAGCCCAAGGATTGGCTGTAAATCCTGCTAAAGCAAAGGCCATATCAAGTATGTCTGCTCTTGAGAATAGCAAGCAACTTGTTAGATTCTTAAAATATTTAGCACATATGACCAACCCATTGAATGCACTTACCAAGAAAGATGAAAAGTATGAATGGAATCTAGAGTGTCAAAAACATTCCAATGGCTGAAGAGAATGGTGTCAACTGCACCAGTGGTGACCACCCTAGACTGGAATGAGATATTCCATGTATATGTAGATGCTTCAGACAAAGAAGTGGGTAGTGCACTGATGCAGGAGAAGCAAGAGGGGTACATGCAACCTATTCACTATGCAAACAAATCCCTCACAAGGGAGGAAACGAACTATAGCACAACAGAGTGGGAAGCTCTCTTAATGATATATGTTGTGAACAAGTTCTGACACTACCTCTTGGGAAACAAATTTGTTTTCCATGTGGACCATCAAGCCCTGATTTATCTTGGTAAAAAAATCTTTTATGGTGGGAAATATGGCAAGGCAAATGCTCCTGCTTCAAGAATTTGAATTCACCATCCAGCACACGCCTGGAAAAGAAAATACAGTGGTGGTAGACTTTCTGTCTAGACTAGTTTCCGGAGAACTAGCTCTAGATGGAGTGGATGGCCAACTCCCAGATTCTAACCCATTCACACAGTAGCAGGTGCTACAAAAGCAGGAGAGAATTGGTATTATGATATGATGTAGTTTCTAGAGGATGGAACATTCCTGGAAGGTTACACTGCTGACAAAAATAAAAGGACCACTTGAGGAGAAAAAACTTCACAATGATTTTTGACAGGCATCTCTAGAAAAGAGGTAGAGACTAGATTCTACAAAGGTGTGTCCCATACCATGAGTAGCAAGCGGTATTGAGGGAAGCGCACTGTGGCATAAGAGGAGGACACATGGGCAGAGAAATCACAAACCGAAAAATTTTGCAAGAAGGCCCCTCGTAGCCAAAGGTCATGAAGGATGCCAACAAGGAAGTAAAGCAATGTGATGTGTGTCAACGGATGGGTCAACCTGGTTATTCTAATAGGTTGCCCATCTTGCCCATACTGCCGCTGTTTTCATTCATGAAGTGGGGATTGGATTTTGTTGGACCAATCAAGCCACCCATGAAAGGCAACAGATGTGAATACATCATTATGGAAATTGACTATTTCACCAAATGGTGGGAAGCTAAAGCTGTGAAAAGCAATTTTGCAGAAGAGGTGGTGAAGTTCCTCTTTAAGGATATTATTGCTAGGCATGGATTGCTAGTGGAAATAGTCAGTGACCAGGGCATACATTTCATGAACAAGGTAATGAAAGGGTTGATGGAAAGATACCTCATCAATCACAAGAAGTCCTCAACCTATTACTCACAGTGCAATGGCCAGGTGGAATCTACCAACAAGGTTCTCACCCCAAAATTTTAAAGAAGATCATAAATGCCAACAAAAATGATTGGGACCAAAATCTAGATGCTACCATATGGGCATTTTGCACATCTTATAAAGTCTCAACAACGGGGCAAATGCCATTCAAACTAGTTTATGGGCTAGAGGTAGTAATGCCCATGTAATTTGTGGCACCCAGTTTGAGAGTGACCATCCAAGAAAAGATACCAATGGAAGAATCCTAGGAGCATAGAATACATCTGCTCCTAGCCTTAGAGGAAGAAAGACAACACAGTTCGCCTACAGGCTCTGAGATAGTGCAGCGGAGAAGGAAAACCTAGATTGACATGCAACTCAAGCATAAAATTTTCAAGTAAGGGAACCTGGTATTGTTCTACAACTCCAAATTGGGCTCGCACCCTTGAAAATTCAAGATCCGGTGGATAGGGCCATTCATGGTGAAAAACCCAATCAGTCAAAATGCCTTTACATCTCACCAACGAAAATTGACACAGAAAACCCAGAAAGAAACAGTCATGTAAGAAGTCCGCAAGGGTGGCCAGTCCACAAAAGATCACAATTCTACAACCAACAAGGCCAGGTCAGCATAGAAGCGAACAACCAAGTGTACACCAACCAGATCCATGTAAGCAATGCAAATGGCCATGTTGTCGACAAAGTGACTACATGGAGGACAACTGTCACAATATCATTAAAACTCCATATGCAACGGTAAGGCGGGGAGGCAGTGAGCAAAGTTTAATGCCTTTAAGCCAAGACGCAGGGAATGATACGAATAAAGGGTCAAGACGGAGGGAATGATACAAATAAAGGGTCAAGTCATATCAAAAAGCGGGAAGCCAAAAATGAAAACGCCCCAAGAAAGGAAGGAAAGAGAAAAAAGCATCATAAAAAAGAGCACAAGGATCCAAAACGCGCACATTCTCAACTTGCTTTCCTGCTCATAGCTTTCTCACCAATTCACAACACTCTCTTAGAAGATAGATCCATGCCAAAAGTCAGCAATTCTAAGGATAGAGAAAAGCATCTGCATGCCGATGATGGTCCCTGATAAGAGAAGGAACACTAGGAGTGGACGAGGAAGTGCAGCTTCAAAAAGCTACTACCTAAATCGCTAGTGGGAGGACCTGCAAGACCCCAAGGATGGGGCAAATCTGATCAATCAGTTTCTGGACACAATCACTGTGCACATGGAGGGGAAGGAGACCATAAAAATCTCAGATCTCGTAGTACATCATGCACTAGGGCTGCCGATGGATGGTGCACTAGACACTAACATGAAGCTTAAGGTGGAGGAAGAGATCCTAAAGACAAACAGCATGCACCACGTGAAGGATGTGGTAGATGAGACCCAAAGAGAACAATTCATCTTCTTGTTAGAGAATGTGATGTTCATGGGAAAGCCAGAGGACATGTCAAACAAAAACTACAGGCTGCTCAGAGCAGTAGAAGTAGGAGAGAAGATAAATTGGGCTTCCATCTACAAGGAAAATTTTGCAAAACAAGCAACCACATGGGCAAAAGAAAAATAGCCAAAGGTGGTGCATGCACACTTAAGGGGGGAAAAGAGAAAGTGGTTGAGGACCTTAGTATGCCTGATATTTTTGCAGGGCATTCTCTATTGATGGAGAGTCTAGTGGCTTAGAGATGAGACTTGATGAGAGGAGCTTGGGATTCCAGCAATGAGGACACCTGGTGTGAAGAAGGCTACATGGAAGCCAATGAAGGCAAAGTTACGAAGATCT
This sequence comes from Cibotium barometz, assembly GCF_041138505.1. Classification (NCBI taxonomy): domain Eukaryota; kingdom Viridiplantae; phylum Streptophyta; class Polypodiopsida; order Cyatheales; family Cibotiaceae; genus Cibotium; species Cibotium barometz. Next base: position 2,039,563 of record NC_141109.1, read on the forward strand.
CAAAGAGTTAAAAACCTTGTGTAGAGGTTGACGTATGATTGTTATGTGGCACATCACTATGCTTATATGGCAAAAATTGTGCAGATTGTAGAACCCACATGTTTTGATGAGGCTATTGGAAATGTGTGTTGGGAGAAATCTATGGATGAGGAGATGGATACATTGTATGGAAATGAGACTTGGGATTTGGTGCCATTGCCTGAAGGCAAGAAAGCTATTGGTTGTAAGTGGGTGTATAAAGTGAAACATAGTAGTGATGGTCGTATAAGCAGGTGGTGCAAGGCTAGATTGGTAGAGCCAAAGGATATGCGCAGACACATGGGACTGATTTATGAGGAGATATTTACCTCGGTTGCAAAGATGCAAACTGTGAGAGTTGTGATTGCGGTGGCTGTAGTTAAAGGCTAGTTTTTATATCAAATGGATGTAAAACATGTGTTATTTCATGGGATGACTTGCAAGAAGAAGTGTATATGGATCAACCACCTGGTTTTAAGGATACAAGTCACCCAAAGTATGTATGTAAACTTCGTAAGGCTTTGTATGGGCTGAATCAAGCTCCACAAGCATGGCATGACAAGATTGCTAAGTATCTTGTCACTGTTGGTTTTCATATGGCAGATGTAGATCACTCTTTGTATGTGCGTAAGAGTGATAAGGGTGTTGTGATCATCACCATCTATGTAAATGATCTTATTGTTGGGGGTGACAACTTGGATGAGATTGAGCATGTGAAAAGTCTTCTCAAAAGGAAGTTTGAGATGAAGGATTTGGGAGATCTGTGCTACTTTTTGGGAATTGAGATCATTCGCACACCTAAGGGTGTTTGGTTGTCACAAAGAAAGTATGTATTGGACATGTTGTCCAAGTATGGGATGACTAATTGTAAGTCAATCTCGGTGCCATTAGATTAAAATGGCAAGCTTAGTGTGGATGTAGGTTGTGTTGGAGGATCCCACTATGTATAGGAAGATTGTGGGGAGTTTGATCTATGTCATGATCAGCATGCCAGATTTGAGTTACACTATTGGTTTTCTTAGAGAGCCAATTTATGCAGGTTTTGCGCAAACCACATCTTGACAGTGTGCAATGCATACTTCGGTATTTAAGGGCCCTATTGATTATGCATTGTTTTATGCAGCAGGTGTACCATTAGAGCTATATGAGTACACAGATGTAGATTTAGCAGGTAGCATCTCAGACAGGAGATCTACCAGTGGATTTATGTTTTCATTTGGGAGTGCTGCTGTGACAAGGAGCGGCAAGAAGCAACCCACAATTGCCTTGTCGAGTACAGAGGTAGAGTATAGAGGAGCTATGGTGGCAGCGTGTGAGGTAGCTTGGTTATGCAAGCTACTTGATTAGGGATTGTATCTAGAGAGAAAGGTTGTCATATATTGTGACAATCTTAGTAGTATACAGTTGGCCAGGAATCCAGTTTCCCATGTGTAGACGAAACACATAGAGGTACATTACCACTTCATCAGGGAGAGAGGCTCGGTAGGTGACATCGACATGGCCTACATTATCACACAAGATTAAGTCCCTAAAATCTTCATGAACGCCTTGGGAGCTGAGAAGCTCCGTAGATTTTGAGATATGCTTGGAGTTCATGAGCTGGATTGAGGGGGATTGTTGAGATATCAAGCTCAACATGAGCTGACATTCACAAGGCGCATGCATGACTGCTCAACATTTACATCACTGGTGGGTTTGGTAGCTGGCACACTGACATATCTTTGTGAGAGATTCTACAGCTGGACTACACTGACTAGTCCACACCTACCCACCACTCCTCTTAACGTGTTCATATTATGGACCACTTGTATATACTCTATTATGTGTGTTAGTCACTTTATCTTCTTTGTAGACCTCTTCTGTTGTGTGAAGAAGAAGAAGAATTTTCAGCCTCTCACCTTGTGTGTTCTCTTCTAGGGTTTGTGTGAGTGTGTGTGTGCTTGCAGTGCTTAAGCTCTCTTCTCCCCTACATCTTTTCACATTGCATGCTAGCCAAATCCATCCCTAGAAGCGGGCTTCCTCTGCCTGTAGGGTGGTCTGCTTCTTATGGCTCCAATGCATCCAGCCACCTCCATGTCTGTGGAGTGTCGCCCTGGGCATTGCTGAGATTTGAGGGAGAACTCAACATGGACAAGAGAGTGAATGCACTGATGAGAGAAAGATAGAGACACACTTATGCAAAAGAGGGATGAAGATACCCACCTTCTCTAAGGTTGACTCCTAAGCAACCATGCAGATGTGCATATCTCTAGGTTTGGAGGCCATTGAGCCAACTTCACTTGCGATTCATCACTGCGCAGGTTCTGCTTCTTTTTGAAGAGGTTCTTGAGAGGAGAGAGGTGGATTCCATTGAGGAGGGGGTTATTCCTAGGGTAGACATGAGAAGAAAGAGAAGAAGAAGGAGAAGTTCCACTTTCTCAACCACCCACAATCCCACGACTCCTTCAACAACCTTTTTTATTGAATTATAAAGGTATTTTATTACATTGCTTTTGAACCTTATAGTTGAGGCCTTATTCTTGAAAGAAATCTAAAACTAAGCTTTAAAACATTTGCCAAAGCATGGAAGTATAAGGAAATGTATATGGAATTTAACATCTTGCAAACCCGCGCTATATATGCCGACACTTACAAAGTGCTCATAAAATATTAAAATAAAATTTTACAATAGCAAAATTTCCATGAAAGAGTGATAAAATATTAATTTTTTTGGATGTAGAACCACTTTTTTGATGCTATTTTGGTACCAAAATTGGATGTCATCACACAAAAGGGAGGGGCAGGTTTTCTCGAAGAGAAAAAAAAAAGAGAATGAACATTTTTTTCAAAATTGGAAGGGATGAAGGGGGAAGGATTTTTCAGGCACGTGTTTATTTGGTTCAGTTTTCAATGGTGTAGTTTTATTTTGAAGAACAAACACGAGGGGGATGCTCAAGAAGAAAAATCAAGAGGAATTTCGGAGGGAGAGCGGGAATGCATATATGTGTTAATGCACATGAGGGTTTTCATGAAAAAGACTACCATGCACATGCCCACAATTGAGAGGGGAGCTCTTCTTCTGCAAAATTTGAGAGGGGTTAAACATGGAACACTAAGGAAGTGATTGGAAAATAACAACCAAGGAGGTGCTAGTGAGAATTCTCGGAGCAAATATGCTACCAAGGGAGGTGTTATTGGTTCTAAGAGTTCTAAAAGGAGCTACAAAAAAAGGTTCAATGATAGGTGGCGTCGGGGACCTAGAAAGGATCTTTGTAATCCCAGGGAGGATTATGAACTGATTAGAGGGATTATGAACACATTTAAGGGGCGCTTAGGAGCTAATATGGCATTTGCTACGAATACATAGGAGGTGTTATAGGAAAGATCAAAGAACCACCAAGGGAGGTGTACAGGGTTGCTGGTAATGTATGAATGATGACAAAACCTTTGGTGAGGTTGATGCAAGAGGTCTCAAAGATGAGGCTAAAATAATGTCCACCTAGGGAAGTGGTAATCCTTAGCGGCGAAAGTGTTCTAAAAAAAACTAAGAAACCTTTGGCAATGTGGTTGATGCAAGAGAGGGACTCAAAGGTGAGGCTAAAATAATGTCCACCTAGGGAAGTGGTAATCCTTATTGAAAGTGTTCTAAAAGAACTAAGAAACTTCCAAGCGATGGGTCGTACCATGGACCAGGCTTACACCCACCATGGCCCCCCACCCAAAAATGTACTTGGAAGGGCTATCGATGTTGAGGCTAAGGAAAGGAAGTATCACCCAGGGAGGTGAAGAGGGAATTTAAGGCTAAAAACAAGGATTTCATCCCCAACAAATATTTTACATTGATAAATCATCATCCAAGAAGGTGGGTAAAGCATTGGGAACCTTTGGAATTAAGGGGAGAACTTACCCCAAGAAGTAGGCATGTGATGAGTTCTCCAAACTACATCTAATCTTTGCCACATTATTGTAGGAGTCTTTGGGGCCTTCTTGTGATGAAGAAAAATATTATTGCCCAAAGGACCTTCGTTTTGCCAGGAAAGTTAAACACCTGACCAACACAACTTGCTTTCTTCTTGATCCACCAGAGGGCTTTGATTGTCAGGATTCCTATGGAGGAAAGTATTTCTTTAGGTGATATCCATTGATTAGGAAAGGATCTTCAGACTCATCCGTCACTTGTATTTCTATGGACCCATTTAGGAACACTTCCACTACGTTAAATGGTCCCATCCATCTTTGCTGCAGCTTTCCATACCTGGAATCATAGGCGAGGACAAACTTACCTTTTTTGAACACCTTTTTCTTGAGGAAGCTGTCATGGTAAGCCTTCCTCCTTAGTTGTGTGACCTCTATACATTGCATCGACATCCTTCGTATCTCATCGAAACATTCCAAATGAAGTAACCTTGTGCTCAAGGATTCTTGTTCCTCCAGTCTTTCAGCTATGGCTTCAGCTATGGCTACCCTAAGGGAAGGCAACTCAAGCTCCACTAGGAAGATTGCTTCTATTCCATACACCAATTGTTAAGGGGTTTTCCTTGTTGTTACCTTATGATAAATCGTGTAAGCCCACAAAGCTTCCACCAACTTGTCATCCCAGTCCTTTTGATGGGTTGCCACTGTTCGGGTAAGAATGGAACAAAGGTTCTGTTTGTGAGTGACCTCCACTTGCCCATTTCCTAGGGGATAATAAGGTGTAGAATTCTGATGTTGGATCTCTAGTTCCATCAAATTTGGTCATCAACTTCTCTAGATACTCAATATAATCTCTAGTTCCATCAAATTTGGTCATCATCCTTGAGATGTGGATTGGCTTGGTTTTTCCCAACTCTGAGCCTCTAGGTGCTATGTTTGTGTGGCAACCCCCTTTCCCATTTCAAGTGCCATCCCAAGCATATCTATTCTACATTTACATTGTGGTGGAATGTAAGGAGGTGGTTATGTAAAACGCTTAGTTTTACATAACCACCTTAGTTTTACGCTTAGTTTTTTGGGATATGGAACCTCTTTCCCCATGGGGTTGACATGTGCGGTTTCCAATGGCACTTGCCTATGGCAGCCTAGCTTTGAGGATCTATAGTAGTAGACTTCCAAAAGACATGTTATAAGAATTCTCTCATGGATCCCTTTGTGTTTGTCGAGGTGGTCCCATATACATTGTCTCTTTACCCTTCCTTGTTGTGCTTCTTGTCATGTTATGAAAATGCTCTCATGGATCCTTCTATGTTGAGGTAGTCCTAAAACATTGGCTCTTTACCCTTCATTGTGTTCTCTATTCCTCATCTAAATGGATAAGAACTAGAACTTGATTCCATGATGAATGTCATCAATTTGAGAACACTTAGGCTTGCAAGATAGAGAGAGGAAGAGGAAGAATGCAAGGTTCCTACACTAGCTTGCATCTCTAGCCACTCTTAGTAGAGCAACCCTCTCTTATGGAGAGATAGGGTCCTCAACCTTGCCCTCACCTTGTATCCTGTGTTTTCACTACAAAGAAGCTTTGCAAATGGAAATCTCAACCTCTACTTCAATATCTCCGTGAGTGAGAGCATGGGGAAGAAGGGGAGAGGGAAGGACAGAGGGAGAAGAGAACTTGCATCAACACACAATCACTCACCCCCACAAAATCCTCAAGCATGCATGCAACAAAGAAAAGAAAGCATATAAGCAAGAATCAATCATAAGAGCAAGAAACTAAACTTAATTATGAGAATGGGATTATTTCCTTTCTCATTAGTCAAATGTCTTATATACAAGACTTATATTTACAATGCTTGGTCCCAAACAAAGTCTCGAGGCTCAAAGGCTAGCCTAGGCTAATGTCCTAGTCCAAGGATATACTACTAGAATTACACAAGACGTAAGCTTAATTTTGACTATCTTCCATTGGCATTACACAAGTCGTAAGCTCAATGATTTCCCATAATCATTTAAATGAAGTGCTTTGTACGGTACAAAAAGTATGGCTCAAAAATGTTACCATGTATTCAGAGTAATGTTAACCAATGTGGTTTAACATACCCCCTCCCTAATCATGGATTTGTCCTCAAAACCAATAGTAACTTAAGTGGTAAAAGCCATTAAAGTTTTAGTAGAAGTCAGACTAGGAATTCATATATTGGCTGGTGTGGTGGAAAGCTTTGTAGGATGTCCAGAAGGTAGTCTCAACCATGTCTTTAAAGTGAGTAGCCACCAGCCTTGCATCCATTGGACTTGCTTATGCCCTGGATACCTTCATCAAAAGTATATTTATAAAAAATGTCTTAGGGGTAGGCCACATGGATAGTGTCAAATAAATGTCCCTCTCAACACTCTCCCACAAGCTCATCCCATGTACTCCCAACATAGTACGGAAGTACTCAAACTTCTCCCTACTGGCTTTGTAAAGATGTTCGCCACCTGCTCTTCAGTCTTCACATACTGCAAATCCACTATACCATCCAACACTTTCTCTTTGACAAAATGATAGTGGACCTCTATATGTTTGGTGTGCGCATGAAAAAATGGATTCTTGGCCAACTGTATGCTGCTCATGTTGTCACAATGAATGACAACCTTGCAGTCAATAGGCTCATCCAAATCAGCCAAGAGACGGGCGTTGGTGACTACCCTTGAGCCCACCCAAGTGGTTTCTCGGGTGTTTCGCACCCAAGTCTTTCATATCAAACTGCCCACTCAATGCCTTCTTGACATGCATAACATCTGTGGCATGATCTCTCCTGACAATCAAGTCATCCACATAGATGACAAGTAAGACAATCCCATGATCTGTCTTCTTCACATAGAGTAAAGAATCTGCTGAAGAAACCTGAAATCCAAGGGAGATAAGATATCGACTTATATTATCACTCCAAGCTTGAGGTGCTTGCTTCAAACCATATAATGCTTTCTTTAATCTACATATATGAGTGGGATACCTCAGGTGTACATATCCTTCTGGCTGTGCCATATAAACTTCCTCTTATAAATCACCATTTAGAAATGCATTTTTCACATCCATTTGATGCATTTTCCAACCATTTGCTGCCCATAGCAATGATTGCTCTCACTTTTCCCATCTTTGCAACTAGACTAAATGTTTCATTATAGTCCAAGCCTTGGGTTTGTGCGTAACCCTTGCTACCAACCGCGCTTTATGGCACTCAATGGAACCATCTGATTTGCATTTCACCTTACCAATGACATTTTTGCCTTGTGGTGGTAAGGCAACCAAATCCAAGTTTCATTTTTTATGAACCAATGCATCCATCTCAACATCCATTGATTTCTCCCATACATGCTTCCCAATAGCTTCTTTATAGCATGTAGGTTCCAGATGCTTCACCAAAGAGGTCATATATGCGTAATGCATAGCAAAGTCACGATATGTCAACCTGTCAACTGGATACTTGACCCTTTGGGATCTTCGCAATGCATGCGGATCACTCTGAACAACTATCACTCTAGCATGTGGAGGCACATATCTATCATGCCTTGCACCTGGTGTGCGTAAAACTGGTATGCCAAGTTCCTCATCCAAACTCTCTGAACTTGACGACTCATAACCTGTAATGCCAATTCCTTCAACCTTCTTTTTCTCTTTATCCACAACACTACTCCCAGTGCTCACACTCTCATGTCTCAAGCATCCTGCTGAGACCGTGGACGTATAATGCTACTCTTAGACTCTGCTAGCCCCCCAGACATAGAAATAGAACTTGCTTGTGGCAAGTTCACATGCACATCAGCATCAACGGAATCAATGACACCCTCATCCTTTGCCTTGTACCAACTAGCAAGTTCATCAAACACCACATCTCGTGAGATAACCACTTGCCTAGTTTGTGGATTGTAACATTTATATGCCTTGCGATCTTGTGCATACCCAACAAAATTACACTTTTCTACCTTAAGATCCAACTTCTTCCTTTTCTCATCTGACACATGCACATAAGCTATGCAACCAAACACTTTGAGGTGTCCAATGTCTGGCCTAAAACCTGTAAGACGCATCTCTGGCATACTTCCATGTATGGTTGCTGTGGGTGTCTTATTAAGTACATACACCACTGTGGCACATGCTTCTGCCCAAAAATAATCTGGCATGCTCTTTTCATTGAGCATCGCCTTGGCCATATCAACAAATGACTCTATTTTTCCTTTAAGTAACACCATTTTGCTGAGGTGTGTACCTACAAGTTAACATGCCTTCTTATGCCATGCTTTCTTATGCCCTGCCATCCACGACCATTACCGCGACCTCGTGACGCAAATCTCCCCCTACCTCTAAATCCCCTTTGTGAATAGAAAGCCTAATTTCTACCATTATCATCATGGCTAGTAGATGCATCATGAAAAGAGTCACTGAGTTTGATTTCCTCTCAACAAGCAAGAGTGAAACCAACTCATCAAAATCTGGTAAACCTGTACTCCGAACAAAAATAGATGTATCAAAAGACTTGTACTCCTTGCCAAGACCACGCAAGGTAATGTCTACCAAATCATCATCAGGCATGGGGGCATTGATAGTTGCCAATGCATCTGCATACTTCTTTATCTCTTGAACATAATCATGGATACTCCTTCCTTTCTGCTTCACATTATGAATCTGTTGTCTCAACTGAGACTTACGAGCACTAGTATCTGTGTATCAAACAGCTTTACCAATGTATCCCATGCATCCTTGGGATTCTCAGAATCATGTATATGTATGAGTATAGCATCCGAGATACATATAGACAAGTAATGCAAAACTTTGTATGCTCTCTCTGACCACTGTTTATGAGCTACAACCTGTTGTTGTGTAGGTTTTCGGGGTAGTTCCGGCTTTGGCTCCGCACCTGTAAGAAGGTTCCAAAATCCTTTTCCCTTTAGAAAGCTTTTAATCATGTACTTCCATGCCTGGAAGTTCTTTCTGTCCAACTTCTCACCCACAATCTGTACTAGTTTGTCTGACATATTTGGTCAATGCAAGTGCACCTTCTGCACATGTCCAATTAAATAAATGAGCCTTCCTCAGCTCAACCACACTCTAATAAGTGTTCTAGATACTCCAAAGTACTCAACGAGCTTCACTGTTGATGTACAAATTCACTCTGATTGCATTCAAATTGAACTGGCATACATAGTCCAAAGTACCCCGTTTTGTCATGCTTTCCAAGGCTTCAAATTGAAATGTAGTGGTTCAATCAAGTGTGGATAACTTGCATTGACACCTAAACAAGCTCAATGCTGCATATTAACACCAACCAAGGTGCGTACATACCAAAAATAGCAAATCCCCTTCTCTATTTTGAGAAAAACCTGTAAAAACCAATAGTAAAAGTGCTCTAATTCCTTTGATTCTTGTCCAAATTGAGAGACCAGGCATTCATTTGCTTAGCAACAATGATGTCCACTAACTCCATGTAAAATGAATTAGACCAATTCTAAAAGTCAAGAGAGTAATTAGCCGATTAATGATCCTCTGTTTCACTAATCACTATAGACACCCTGTTTAATTAGCTCCATAATGCATAATTGCTTCAACCAATCATATAGCAACCTCCTCAAGTATGCATATCACACAATTGCTAAGCAAATTCTGAATTTAATCAATCAACCAAGCTGAATTTGGCCTCCAATTTTCAAAAATATGAGAAAACTGCTCTGTTTTTTCCATATAGGCTGTGCCATGATTTGAGAGGTCTATAATGGTAATTGAAGATATATATGGGTGCCCAACACTCCTAGGCATGTACACTATCCATCAACATAGTGATTTTGGAAAAAACCAGCTTTAATTTCATCCACAATGGACATCACTTCTCTGTTTTGGTGAGGGCTTCAAACCAGTGAATTTCCACTCACTAATATGCATCAACTTTGCTCCAAATTCAATGTAGGGCTTGCACATGAGTTGCCAATACATTCCCCTTTGCCAGCCAGATACATGATTCTTTGTCAGATTTGCAACTATTTGCATCATACATTCACTACACTCAAGCTTCAATGGAGAGCTTGCAAAACAGAAATTTCTCTTTACTCAAATCTGGTGTTGCTTGTGTTTTTGCACCTGCAATCCGCTCAAGGATGTTTAGTAGTCCTTACCCGGTAGGCCAAGCTCTCAGATTTGATGAAAATCGGTGTGCTCCAAGCTTCACAGCTCCAATGGCAAGCTTCACAATTTCTTCTCCCTCTTCTCTCACTCACTCATAAACCCTAATAGAGAGCACCAGGCTCTGATACCATGATGAAAAACAGGTAGAAGGAGAGGAGACACACACACAGAGAAAACCCTAATGTATTATCAAACTCTAACCATAGAGGGAAGCCATCTCCCTTCTCACAGAATGCATAAAGCTATAATCCATAATCTACAACACACTACTTGTGTTGTGTGTCCACACACTGCTAACCCTAGCTAATGTCCACACACTATGACCAGCTGGACGCGGTCATTTATGTCTCACACATGTTACTACCTAGCATGCTAGCACATAGTGCAACTGGCACAAGCTGATATCGAGCTTGAATCTCAACAATCTTGGCATGTCACCCATATCCACACTAGCTGAGATCGATATCTCAAAACTCCCCCCTCAAGCTCAACTCCATACCCTGCACTCCAATTAAGCTCGTGAACCTACAGAGCTTCCCTGTACCCAATGCCTTTGTGAAGATGTTAGCTACGTGATCCTCTCTAGTAGTACTGACATACACCAAATCCAGATCACTTGGTAGAACCTTCTCCCTCATAAATTTAGATCACATGTGCTAGAACATTTTCCCTCTACGTGATCCTCTATGCTGACATATGCCAAATATAAATCACCTTATAGAACCTTTCTCTCACAAAGCGATAATGCACCTCTATGTACACACTAGGTTAATTTCTAGCTCTATGCTGCTCATGTTATCATAATAGATGACAACAAATCTATTGGCTCTCCCAAATCTTCCAATAGCTTCTACAACTAAGCTATCTCACCTGCTACCATAGCAGTGCCCCTTTACTTAGCCTCCTATGTGTACTCAACAAAACTGTACTTAACACTCTCAAAAGAAAACATGAAGCCACTAGTAGATCTCCTATCTGAGACACTACTAGCCCAATGTATCTATACCTGTACTCAAACCTCGTAAAAAAGTCCATAGTGTACTATGGATTTTATATACCTAACTATCCTCCTAGTCGTGGCTTCATCGATGGGGCCTACATAAATACTCACCAATCCCACAACATAGCTCAAATCAAACTCCCTATAATACACCTATACATTAGTAGGGTCCTCCAAAAGGTCGAGTGTATCTACAATAACCAATTTTGTATTCTGCACTAAAATTGGCTTACACATATCATGTCATAATTGGATATCATTTCTAAAGCATATTGCCTTTGTAAAAGCCAAAATCTGATCGTATGATTTTATCATCTCTATATACCCAGGAATAGCTCACCCAAATCCTCCATTTCAAACTTCCTTTTAATATTCACCTCATAAATTTTAACATGTAAGGTCCCTCCCAAGCCACGTATGTATGTGTCTCTTTTAATATAGATTTCAAGAAGGAAAGAGAGTGCACTTAGAGAAGAGTGAGACAATAAGGCTAGAAACATTAGGAAAGTGTTAGAATAAAAATATTAGCTCCAAAAAATCCTAAAAGAAATAAGAAGATAAGAATAGTTCTATTAAGAGATAAGTATCTCCAAAAATAGAAATTCGAATTTAGATGATAGGAGGTCGTATTTAGAGTACTTTTACATACTTAGAATCCATGCATACTAAAAATGTGAAAAAATAACACGTTTCTAAAGATGGCACGTTTGTGGCTATATACAGACATTTTTGCCTATTCTACTCACGCAAGCTTGTAGACCAGATGCCTTCTCGTTCTTTTGACTGGTTATATAACTATATTCTAAGTTTTTATCAGAGAGTTATGGCCAAAACAATTTGTTGTTTCTATCACGGTCTCTACACAGAGAAAACTGTGAGAAGGCAGCAAGTAGCCTCAAGGTAATCCTAGAGTTTGAGATGTATATGTCCCTTCATTCTTATCTAATATCTTAGAAAAGAAGCTTAGATTGCTATGGTCTTTCGGAGGAAGAGACCAAAACTCCATAGCTTTTCTTTTAGAGAAAGAATAGTATCTCGTAGCCCTGTAAGAGAAGAAGGCTATTTTGTCATAGACCTTAGAAAGAGAGAAGAGTCATAGTATGAGTAAGAGGAGATAAAGCTTGGATATTATTGGATGATTTCAATCAAAAGACAAGGTATTAGAAGACTCTATTCTCATATGTCAAGTTCTAAAGCTCTTGTTAACGAGCAAAGGCAACGATAAACGATAAATTTCTATAAGGTATATACATATTTTGTTTTTCAATTATATATCATTCTTAGGGGTTGAGGTATGGCCCCGGCTTCTCTATAAATTGTTGATAGTGATCTATTTGATTGATTTACTATTTAAAGTTTGTATTCTTTTAAACAAGAGCATATGCCTAAATAAAGAATGTCTTATCTGCAATCTCAAGTTGAAATGCAAAAATCTTTGTGAAAAAGATTGTTTTCTTAAGAAGGTAACATGGATTCTAGTCCTATGGTTTAGTTGAGTAAATGGATTGTTATCTTGGTTAATGTAAGGTACAGGTACAACTCTCCCTGCCTTGATGCTGCCCCGTTCTTGTGCTTGTATAGCCAGACGATGGAGAAGTAAGGCCCGGAGTTAGCCCATGGTATCCCTCATACCATTGGGAGAATGAGGTTTGCCGATTGAGGCGAGTGATTGTAATGCTGCCTAGTTCTGAGGGCCCAGGCTAGTGCGGTGAATTAGCCCACCCTAGTGCGCAGACATCCCTCTGAGGGGCGGGAGGATCGAGCGATGGAGCCTGAGAGGGCGACAGGCTGGCTTGAGTCACCAGCAACCGACGATGAGATGTATGGTCCCATAGGGTTTTGCCCAGCATGTAGAGGCTGGAAGGCCAAATTCTAGATCACCGGCAGAATAAAGGAAAAGAATAAGAGAGCCAGTTTGGCTTGTATGGAATTGACTCATGTATCAACTTTTATAGATATATATCTTGTCTTTGGCATTATTGTATTGTGTAAAAAGGCTATTTTAACAAACCTTGTGAAAAAGGGCCTTAATTAAGGAACATGTTTATTTATGTCAAACAGTGTGGTAGGATTAATTAGACAACAAATTGACGCGTGAGTAGGGTGGAAAGTGGGAGGATGCAATGCCCCGATGGCACCATCCTACGGACGGGTGGACTCGATTAGTCGGGTAGCTTTCCAACATATTAAGTGAAAGCCCTACGTTAGATAAATAGGTTCTTGAGCAATTTTATTCTAGAAGACTAGGCTAGTTGGCTGTGCCTTGCATGGATGAGGAAAAAAGCATTGTCTCTAGGAATCAAGACTAGTAGTTGCCCAAATTATGATCAATTACTTTATGGGGTGATTTGATTTTTAGAAGATCACGCTCCCCCTGTGCGGGATAGAACTAGGTCTTACCTATGAATCGTATCCTTGAATCTCTGTATGGTCAAGGTGTCGATGAGTAGGAAATTTTCTCTAAGATAAGACTTAGTGGACTATCTTAAGTGTTTCCCCTATTTTTGGAAGGGGGGAACCTTACAAGTGGTATTAGAGCCGATCTTAGTTCCTAGGATTTGTTTTTCAAAGGTTAAGTATTAAGGGATTAAAACAAGTGATTGTTTATCATATGAGGACGAATCAATCATCTCTAGTGGCCATAGAAGTGATTTGAATATCCTCACATGTTGAGACAATCATCCTATGAAATTGTTCTTGTATCTTGGGAGTGCACACGCAAGATATTTGTACAATAAATTTGAGAAATTAGATTGGGAAGAAAACCTTTTGTGAGGAAAAAGATAGGGTGATAAAATTAAGAAACTAGTGAGAGACTAGATGAATAGAAGGATAGACCGAAACTTTGTATAGAGACATTTCCAGGATATATCTCATTAGGTTGCATGTTATAAATTATTAAGATTATAACTTCATTAAGGTTTGAATAGTTGACGTGTGAATGTCATCCATTGGATGCTTTACACTAGGATGATCATTCAAGATCTTGAACCCATCTCAGACAAACATGGGTCTAACTTCGGATGTGATTCCCAGAGAGGATCATGCTCTTAGATGTGTTAATCCCAAGATACTAGATGTGTAATTTTCAAAGAAACTAATCATCTCAGACATGTTAAATAATCTTTGGATGTGTCAATTCCAAGGCACCAGATGTGTAATTCTCAAAAAATGAAGATCTCAAATATATTAATCCAGAGTGCCTTTAGATGTGGCACTATGATAAGTATTTGATAGTTTTAAACTTTTCATGGATACAATGAAAAAAGCAATTTCACCCTTGCTCGTCTCTGAAAATCGTAAGAAATGCCGAGTTAGTTGGAAGTACTGTTGTCAATCTAACCACTGGAACTAGAATCAGTTATGGGATGCCATGAAAGGAAGACCCTAAAAGAATACCACCAAACTTTTGTTAAACTTCTCCAATTTTCTCTAGAGATGGATGAGGTAACTCTTCTCCATTGATTCATTTGGAAGCTTAATCTACCATTGAATAACCTTGTCAAGAATGCAAAACCATTCTCTATTTTAGAAGCCATAATTATAGCCAGAGACTATGATAAAGTTTTTTTTGTATAGAAAGTGTCGAGAAGGACATGAGTCCTTCCATGTTAATCAAGAAGAGGTCTCCTAATTCAAGAGGAACGTCAAACCCACCCCTGGGTGGCTACAAGGAATCATGAGCTAGAGCAAAAATTAGGTCAAGAAATAGGGATAGCTGGGTTAACCGAATTCAACAAGTAGTTCTATGAGTAAATAGAAGAGGATTGGGGCAAGATTCATGTGAAGTAATGTGCATGATGAGGAATAGAGGTATTCTATAAGACGATACTAAGATTATGAAATTACTATCATAGGTTAGATTACGTAAAGGATTGATTCCCTTACGTTTTTCCATGACAATTTGTTAAGTACCATATTACATGGGGTATAGAATAAGGAATTCGAAGGTTCATCGCATTTGAGAGGTATATGGATGCATGAACTTAGGATAATAAGGCCAATTAACTTTAGAGTAATAGACTTTTTGGAGGCACAAGAAAACAAGCCAAACACATCAAATAAAGGACTCTTTAAGAACAATGTTTAGATAAAAGTAGATTTTTACCTAGTGGGGACACCACTTTGAAAGAGACAGGAGGATTTACTTAGATACTACCCCAGCTCCCGAGATGAGGACATCTCGAATCTTTTAAGTGGGGGAGATTGTAAGGTCCAGAAAAAGAATAAGAGAGCCAGTTTGGCTTGTATGGAATTGACTCATGTATCAACTTTTATATATATATCTTGTCTTTGGCATTATTGTATTGTGTAAAAAGGCTGTTTTAATAAACCTTGTGAAAAAAGGGCCTTAATTAAGGAACATGTTTATTTATGTCGAACAGTGTGGTAGGATTAATTAGAAAACAAATTGACGCATGAGTAGGGTGGAAAGTGGGAGGATGCAATGCCCGACGGCACCATCCTACGGACAGGTGGACCCGATTAGTCGGGTAGCTTTCCAACATATTAAGTGAAAGCCCTACGTTAGATAAATAGGTTCTTGAGCAATTCTATTCTAGAAGACTAGGCCAGCGGCGGCTGTGCCTTGCATGGATGAGGAAAAAAGCATTGTCTCTAGGAATCAAGACTAGTAGTTGCCCAAATTATGATCAATTATGGGTGATTTGATTTTTAGAAGACCACGCTCTCCCTGCGGGATAGAACTAGGTCTTACCTATGAATCGTATCCTTGAATCTCTGTATGGTCAAGGTGTCGATGAGTAGGAAAATTTCTCTAAGATAAGACTTAGTGGATTATCTTAAGTGTTTCCCCTATTTTTGGAAGGGGGAAACCTTACATAACATCATTATCCCCTGTGATAGTCAAGTCATCAACTCAGATGATTACTAGAACAATGCTCTTTATCTATCTTTTTCACATAAAGTGAATACTTTATTATGGATATATAAAATCAAATAGTGATAAGATTCTATCTTACCTTGTTTGACTATGCTCGATGCCTATGTCAAGCTATATAAGACTTTAGCAACCTACAAACAAAATCATGATGTTCATGGTCCTCATATATAAAATCAAATAGTGATAAGATTCTATCTTACCTTGTTTGACTATGCTCGATGCCTATGTCAAGCTATATAAGACTTTAGCAACCTACAAACAAAATCATGATGTTCATGGTCCTCATATCCTAGCTATGCCATGTAAGTCTCCTCTTATAAATCACCATGTATAGAAATGTATTCTTTACATGCATCTGATGAAAAGAACATTTCTTAGTTACAGCCACAGCAAGACTGCTCTCACTGTTGGCATCCTAGCAACCTAACTGAAAGTCTCCTCATTATCAATATCATAGATGTGTGCATATCCTTGGCTACCAATCTTGCCTTATACCTGGTCATAGACCCATGTGAAGTTCTTTACTTTATAAACCCATTTACATTGCCTTCTTCTCCTTAATCAAAGGCACTGACTCCCACATCCCATTTGTATATCGAATGTAGTCATCTCTTCATCCATAGCATCTTCCCAATGTTTATGTCCAAGTGCCTCCTCAAAATGTGTGGGCTTTATTTCTTGTATTGCTTTGATCATATAAGCATACGATGGGTTGTAACCCATGTAACCCATCATATCTCAACCTGTCCATTAGATATTTGAACCTCACAGACTTGCATACACCTAGATCACTACAAGGTGTTCTCAACATTGCTTTGATTATATCTCAACCTGTCCATTAGATATTTGAACCTCGTAGACTTGCATACACCTGGATCACTACAAGGTGTTCTCAACATTGCTTTGATTATATATGCATATGATGGGTTGTAACCCATCATATCTCAACTTGTCCCCATTAGATATTTGAACCTCGTACACTTGCATACACGTGGATCACTACAAGGTGTTCTCAACATTGTTTTAGCTATTTATATATCTTGTGTAACTACATATGGGATCCCAAACTTCTTTGGTGTAACAACATACAGAATCCCAAAATCCTTATCAAAGCTTTGTTCTGAGCCACTATCCCCATCAACAAATGAATGACCTACTACAACATTGGGAATTATGGAAGACTAATTCACCTTTTCTTTTCCCTTTTGTAATACATGTGAATTCGTTGAATCTTCAGCACTTGTAGCACCACTGAATGATGTGTCAAAATTCCTAGCATCATTTTGCCTCAACCTTCCTAACCAAGGTCGAACAATAGACCCACTACTAGAGGATGATCCAAGTCTACTAAGCACATGTGACTACTGCTCTCCATTTGTTACAGCCACATTGTTGTTTACATTAGCCTCTATGAAATTTTTTCGCTAGTGCATACTAGCTACTCATGTCATCAAAGACAACATCCCTTCTCACTCGGATCTCATGAATAGTGGGGTTATAGTATTTAGAACCTTTCTACTCAAGGGATTATCTAAAAAAGATATGCCTTGGCATCCAGTTTGCTTCTCACTTCATATGTTGGCACGTGTACATACGCAATGTAGCCAAACACCTTCAAGTGTGCCAAAGTTGGTTTTCTACCAATAAACTTTTGTTCAGCAACATGCCTTCAACTATCGTAGCGGAGGTTCTGTTCATAATATAAACTTTAGTTGTGTTGCTACTTCTTCAGCCTAAAAGTAATAAGGCTTTCCTTTCTCATTCATCAATGCATGGGCAACTTATGCAATATGTGTGTTCTTTCTTCTTGCAACCCCATTTTGTTGGTGTGGGGCATGCTCTCTTAAATAATCACTAAATTCATTGGAGAAATATTCACCCCCACCATCTGATCTTAGGCATTTTTTAATGGGTATGCCTTTATCTTTATCAACCATTGCCTAGAACCTCTGTCTCTCTTCTCGCCAGCCACACACCAAGGAGCTAGACTTGCCTTGTTGTTGTGCTACCTCTCCTTTGGCTATCATTCATCATCGTTGACCAACCCTTGACTTTGCTCTCTCCTTTTTGCCTTGCGCGCTACCTCTCCTTGGCTTGCTCATCCTCTTTTGTAGTTCACAATGTGCTGCCAACAGGTAGCAGTCATTTATCCCACATATCATTTTCTATCGTCAGGAGAAGGAGTATATAGGGTAGAATGCATGCAATGTTGACTCAATTCTCTTGCCGGTGAGGTGTGTCACCGTCGGCACCGTTTGGGTTACCGGTATTGTGCGTGCGGCTTTGTCGGCCGTGTACTTCGATGTAGCCGGTGCTTTGCCGGCCCGTTTAATTTGGCGTAGCTGGCCGTGCCGCGCCCTGGCTTCTTGGATTTCGTGCTGCCACTCATCATCAGGCCGTCTAAGTGCTTAAAAATATAAACTTTTTTTGACAGAGCGTATCGAGGCTCTGATACCACTGAAATAAGAAAACGCTGATCTCGGGAAGTGTGCACATATAAAAATATAAAAATTGAAGAGAACATCAAATTGGGTCCCAACTACCCCCCTAAGCATGTGCCCAAAAGCATCCCCACTTGAGTATTTTTATAGTATTTTTATTCCATCAAAAATAGATTACATGGCTATTTTAGCCCAAGCTTGTTGTACAAGCTTTCTTTTTTACAAAAATTGGTTAATAAAATATTTTTAAAATCTCACTCCCATGACAGTCCAGCATTTTGTGAAAGAAATAATAATAATAATATAAGCATGGGAGATTTAAGTTAGATAAAAGATAGGAAATAAAAACATTTTGAAAGCCTTAGGATAAGCTTTTTTTTTTAAACTTTTGTAAAAAGGCTCTGAAAGCTAAGCTTTGAAAGCTTTGAAATCTTGAATGTAAACCTTTTAAAATCTTAAGTATAAAGGTCTAAAACCTTTGAATATGAATATATATATATATATATATATATTTATATTTATATAGAAAGTCTTTTGAAGCTTCTGCATGAGCAACACTCAGCGCTGACCGTCGATTTTGAGGAGCAAACATAGGTTTGGGAGTATTAAACCGATCTGGCAATCGTGGTTTCAACAAGATGACCACCCAAGGGAGGCCGTAGGCTTTTAAGAAAAGAAGAAGAGCTTTAATAAGGCTTTTATACTAATAATCTTATAACATAAGCTTTTATTAGCGAAGCTTTTTCAAGCTTGAAAGAAAACGACGAACAGCCAATTTGGAAGCTTTTTAATGATAATAGCTAAGCTTTTACTATTAGTAAACTTATTTTAACCCTTCTCCAAACAGCGCTGGGGGCTTTGCCCCTCCCTTTAAAAAAAATAGAATAATAATAACTAAAGCTTTAACCTATGAAAAGCTTAAAACAAGCCTGTGGACATGATGTCCCCCATGCTTTCAGTTGCCAGGGAGAGAGAGAGAGAGGGAGAGGGAGAGAGAGAGGGGAGGTGAATAATTATATTTTCATATAATTAAGCTTTAATTAAGGCTCAAGTTAAGGCCTTGAGGTAGGGAAAAAAATACGCTCGTCTTCTCTGAAAACCCACGCAACACGGTGGTTGTGGGGAGGGGAAAAATTTCTGCTGAATTAGTAGTGTTGTTGCTGCCGCCTGGAGAGATGAGAAAATCAATCGCTTCTTTTGGGCCATCGTCGAACGAATGGAAGGGAATAGAGAGAAGGGAAGAAGGGAATTTAACATAGAAGAAAAGCTATTTGATTTTTAAATCATAAATTGACTTGAGAGGTTCTCAAATCCGTCCATTATAGAAATCAAACACCTCCACTGGCTTAGCAATCTTGCTATCGCCTTCTATGCTCCTTCCGTTGCTGATTCAATCCATGAAGAGGATTACACTTGAGGAAGGTGGTTTTATGGTTTTTCAATCACAAACCTACTAATGGTTTTTCACCTTGATTTACCCTTTGGATAAAAGATTGGTGGTTATCCAATGGTTAAAAAGAAGCCTTCTTTCAACCATACATACACATACACATAAAGTTATTCTTCTTTAAATTAAATTTAAAAAATTTACCAAAATCACCTTCTTCTTTGTCTCTTTAATCTCTTTGTCCACAAGTCTTTGACTGGCTTTAATCTCCTTCAAGAAGATTGAATTAAACCAAAGCTCTCATGATACCACTCTTCAAGGAGACCCTTTTGTACTTCTTGAAGAAATAATTAAAACTCACAAAATACATCAAAAATTAAAACAAAGACTTGAATTAAATTGATATCAAAGAGCACAACATAGCATAAGACAAGATAAATAGAATAGCATCCTATCACGGGGATCCTTTTGTATTTCTTGAAGAAATAATTATAAAAACTCACAAAATATATCAAAAATTAAAACAAAGACTTGAATTAAATTTATATCAAAGAGCATAGCATAGCATAAGATAAGAGAAATAGAATAACATCACGTAGCAATCTCCCCCCTCACGACTTGAGTATTTAGAGAATTTTATTCATAAAAAATAGCCCAAGGATCTATTAATAGTTGAGCGTACGAATTGGGCTTTTTTCCCCTACTTTTGGGGTATTGCTTTACATATTTTTAACCATATCAAAATCCCTAAGGTTTTTACATATAAAAACCTTAGCCCAAATATAAATCCTAATGGGCCTTGTTACATAAAACAACTTTGTGCACATTTGCACATACAATAATCTTGTGCACATTCACACATTCCCATTAAGCTGATTCTTGCACAAATTAAATTAAGCATATTTCTCTACGATTGTTAATTCATCAAAAATATGATAAAATATATACTTGTAGTGTGGTCATAAATAAACTATACATAAGTGGTATCCTTTAATTGATGCCACCTTTATTGGACCTGTAAGGCCCCCGACCCGTAGGGCGGGGGAATCCTTTTGATAGGCGGTCAAGTCTCATGTTATTTTCCGATTGACGACACCTCGATCTCGTAGAAATACGAGGTTACGAGCAAACGGACGGACCTAACTCTATCTCGCAAGGGAAGCGTAGTCATCCTAAAGGAAATTCTAATCCCCAGCACGAAATGTGCGTGGAGATGGAACAAGACCCACACTTGGTTCAAGGAAGCCAACGCCTTTTTCCCCCGTATTCATGAGGCACGGCCGCTGGCTCGGTCCCCTAAAACAAGTCTTGTTCGTGACTCTACTATTCCCTAAATATCGTAGGTTACGACTAGTAGAAAGCTACCCGACTGATCGGGTCCACCCATCCTTAGAATGGTACCGTCAGGGCATCCATTCTCCCACTTTCCACACACTCACCCGTTCAATTGTTTCCTAATTAAGTCCTACCACACTGAGAAACACTTAAAAATAAATTCCTTTGTTAATTAATTACACTTGGTTCCTTAAAGAAAATCTTCCTTAGCACAACATTGAAATCAACGAGCATACTTACAGTGAAAAATATTTACAAAAGACCCTGAAACCGGGCCGATATCCCAATCCAAACTTCATGTCCAAACCATAACCATAACCACAATCCAATCACAGTCACAACCACAACCACAACCACATCGATGATCTAGAATTCGATCTTCCAGCCTCAACCAGCTGGGTAAACCTCACGGACCGTCTCCCCTCGTCGTCAGCCAGCCGACGAGGGCCAAGCCGTCCTGTCACCCCCTCAGGTATTGACGCTTGTACCAAACCTTCTCGCTCTTCGGAGGGGACGTCTCCTCATGAGGTGGGGGTTAAGTCACCGCACTAGCCTGGACCCACAGAACTAGGTAGCATATATACATCACCCTGGTGGTGAAAACCAATTCCCAGTGGCATAGGAGGGGATTGCCCTGGGCCGACTCCCGGCCTCGCTATATCCTCCGCCCGTCTACACAGGCAAGCACGGAGTTAGCTAGGGGGGGGGAGAAGCTGTACCTCCATGTTAGCAATAAACCAGCAGTATATCCAATAAAAAAAAGACATAGCCTTTATTCAATGAATTCACACATTAACAAAAACCATCGTTTTGGAAAGACAATGATTCAAAAGCAAGATTATTTTCCTATAACTTTACTTAAGAGTAACCATAAGGTACTTTAGGCCATCTATACTAGGGGTTTAACCTTGGTTTCTTTCCTATTATTTCGAATCTTTGCATTAAGCTTCATAAGAGAGAATTTTACTTAAACTTGTTAAATGACCAACCTGGTTATCGTTTTCATGCCTATTCACTTCAAGAGGGGCGAAGTCGATTGTAGGGACGCGATTCGCTTCATTCCCTCCTTGGGCAGCGCGTGGTTCTTCAATTCGACGGCGTTTCGGCGCCATAGGAGCACTAGAGTTTTAAGAGGATAGAGAGAAAACGAGGTGAATATAAGAGGTTGGGAGCGTGGAGAGAAAAGAGAGAATTCTACTGGTTCAAACGGATTCGAAAACGGAGTCCGTTTGGGATAGGAAAAGCTTGTTGGGCTTATGGGCAGGAACGACCTCTTAGCCTAAGTTTAAGTCGTCGCATATGGGGGGGGGGAAATTGAGAGGGTGTCCTTAACTTGGAGAGCTCTTGAGAAGAGTGTACGTCTAGGGAGGCCTAGGGAAGAGTAAGGCAAGGGTTGGAGAAGAGGCACACTTTAAGTCTATTCACACGGGGGGGGGAGAAGAGTGTAGGACATGTCCTAGAGCTTGAGAGAGGGCTTGCGCGTAGGGGCTTGCTGGGGGCTTGTCTGGAGAAGGGGGCTGGGAGGGTCCTTTTATAGGTGCTGTGGAGGGTGGACGTCCGGGTGCGGGAAGGTGACACCTGGGTGGTGTAGGTGTCCGGGAGAGGGTGTGGGCGTGAGACACCTGGGGGTGGAGGTGTCTCGAGGAGAGAGAAAGTGTGACACATGGGGGTGGAGGTGTCCCCAAGAGAGAGAGAGCGCGACACCTATGGATAGAGGGTTCTGGGAGGAGGGGGTACGTGTAGGGGTGTGCTGGAGGGTGCGTCTTGGTCGTGTACACGCTTGGGTGTCCCGGGCGGATTGTCGGTTTTTTCACGGGCGGCACCCGTGGTGGGGCCCACGCCGGCCGCCCGCCGTCGTCCAGGGGGGTCAAAAATATTTTTTGACGGAAATGTCCGGCCTTGCCCCGTGACCATGGGGGCGTGTTCCGTTCGTTGATTAGACGCCTGGATAGTTACTATTTTTGGTCGGAAGTTCGCAGATTAAAGGCTTAAAAGCTTAATTAAACCCATTCCGGGTGCCCGTTTTTAGTTCAGAAAAAACTATTTTAAGCGTAAAATTACGCGTAGATTTCAAATTTGGATTCAAAATTACAAATTTCTAAGCAAAAATGACTCATTTTCCAAAAATAGAAGTTTTTTTATCGTAAAAATGACAAACTAAGTTATATTTTTCAACTCTGAAGCAAGTACATTGTTATTTGCAATGGGTATGTTACATCCTTCCCTACTAAAAGAACTCGAGATGTCCTCATCTCGGCACGAACTCTGGGTAATTCTTTTGGAGGGTTGACTCTTCCTCCCAAGTGGCATCCTCCTCAGGGTAATCTTTCCATTCCACTAAATGTTCCCTAAGGATTCTATTGCGAAGCACTCTTTCTCTAGAGTCGATGATTCTATTAGGTCTCATTTCAAGGACTCCCTGAGTTGGCATTACAATTTGTTCATCATCAAGAACATGATCAGGATGAGGCACATATGGCTTTAGTAAGCTTACATGGAATACATCATGGATTTTGAGGTGGGTTGGGAGGTGAAGTTTGTAGGCATGTTTTCCCAAACATTTGATGACTTCATAAGGCCCACAATACCTTGGACTCAGTTTCCTAAATTTTCCAAGAGATAAAGAACTTCTCTTTGGCCGCACTCGAAGAAAAACTTTGTCTCCTTGCTGAAAAATTCTTTCAGATCTTTTGGTATCAGCATAATGCTTCTATCGATCCTGGGCGGCTTTAATATCCTTACGAATAGTTTTGGTTTGTTTTTCCATTTCTTCAAGCATTATCCTGGAGGCTTCAACCTTTAGTGTGGGGTCAGAGAAATTTAAGGGAGATAAACACTCCTGACCATAAAGAGCTTTGAATGGTGACATCCCTATGCTTTGGTGATAGGATGTATTGTAAGAGAATTCCACTAGAGGGAGATACTGAATCCACTTCTTTGGTTCACGCCCACAATAGGCTCTCAGGATGTCTTCTATAACCTGATTAACTCTCTCAGTTTGACCATCTGTTTCTGGGTGGTAAGCTGTACTGAAACAAAGTTGTGTTCCAATAGCCTGGAATTATAATGTCCAGAACTTTGAAGTGAAGTCAGAGTCCCGGTCATCACTGACTATTCTTTTTGGCAATCCATGAAGCCTAAAGATTTCCTTGATGAAAAGGCGGGCAATATCAGAAGATTTAAATGTCTTCTTTACTGGGATAATATGGGTGACTTTGGTAAGCATATCCACAACTACTAAAATAGAATCATACCCTCCTTGTGTTGTGGGAAGACTTGTGACAAAATCCATACTGATACATTCCCACTTCATCTGAGGAATGTCCAGAGGTTGGAGTTTCCCGGGCATTTTGATTCTTTCAGCTTTAATCCTTTGACATGAAAGGCATTGTCTGATGTATTGAAGGATATCTCTCTTCATTCCAGGCCAAAAATGACTTCTCCTTAAGGCATTCAAGGTTTTTGCATAACCTGGGTGTCCTGCTACGGGGCTATCATGAGCTTCATACAAGATCATCTTCTTTAGTGCAAGATCTTTGGGAATACATAACCTATGCATGAAGTAGAGGCATTCATCATCGAGGGTGTATCCCTTGATCAATATATTTTCCTTTTCTGTGGGTGCCTCCTTGTGAACCAGGCTTACTAGCTTTTGGTAATCAGGGTCATGAAGTGAAACCTGCTTTACCTTCTCTAGGATGGGGTTATTTGGCATAGAGATTGCACTTAGGAAGGATTTGCGACTGAGGGCATCTGCTACAACATTATCCTTTCCAGGACGAAATTTGATATCAAAATCAAACTCTTGCAGAATCTCAATCCACCTTCTTTGCCTCATGTTGAGATTGGGCTGGGTGAAGATCCACTTTAAACTCTGGTGGTCAGTTACAAGCAGAAACTTACGGCCTAGGAGATAGTGTCTCCATAACTTGAAACAATGAACAACTGCAAGGAGTTCCAAATCATGGGTGGCATAATTGACTTCATAGGATTTAAGCTTACGAGAAGTGTAAGCCACAGGCCTTCCTTCTTGATTTAAGCTTACGAGAAGTGCAAGGCCACTAGCATCAGTGACAACCTCAAACTCTTTGGTGAAGTCAGGGAGCTTCAGAACTGGTGCTGAGGTGAGGATAGCCTTAAGTTGGCTAAAACTGATTTGGTGGATTGGTAACCATACTATCTTACATTCCTTCTTGAGGAGATCAGTTAAGGGTGCGGCTATCTTGGCATAATCCTTGATGAAGATCCTATACCATCCTGTGATGCCTAGAAACCCACGGATTTCTTTGACTGTCCTAGGGGGTGGCCATTCCAATATATCCTTGACTTTGGCAAGGTCTACTAAGATGCCCTTTGAGGAGACAATGAACCCTAGATATTCAATTTGGGAAGTGAAGAAGGTACATTTGCTTTTCTTGGCATAGAGCTTATGTTCGCGCAGTATTTGCAATACTTTGCGTACATGCTCCTCATGTTCCTCTTTTGACTGAGAATAGACCAAGATGTCATCAAAGAAGACAAGGACAAATTCATCCAAGTAGGGTCGGAAGATATCCTGCATCAGGCGGTTGAAGGTGGCGGGAGCATTGGTTAATCCGAATGGCATGACTGTAAATTCATAGTGGCCATAGCGGGTATTGAAAGCGGTTTTGGAGATATCTGATTCCTTGATCCTAATTTGATAGTAGCCAGACCTTAAATCCATCTTGGAGAAAACTTTGGATCCATAAAGTCTGTCAAGAAGTTCGTCGATGCGAGGAATGGGGTATTTGTTTTTGACAGTGACCTTGTTTAGGCCTCGGTAGTCAATACAAAGCCGAAGCAAGCCATCCTTCTTTCTCTGGAAAAGAACAGGCGCTCCCCATGGGGAATTACTAGGGCGAATGAATCCTTGCTCAATGAGCTGCCTAAGTTGTTCCTTGAGCTCTATGGCTTTGGGAAGAGACATTTTGTAAGGTCTCCTTGAAACTGATTCAGCACCAGGGATTAACTCAATCCCATGATCTACTTCTCGAGATGGAGGTAGTTTTGTAAGTTCCTCTGGAAAGATATCTGAAAACTCCTGGAGCCAAGAGGGTTCTAAATCTGGGTTGCTTTCTTCTACCTTGTTGAGTTTGACAAGGAAGATCTGTTGGCCCTTGCGTACTCCCTTAAGAAGACGATTAGCTTTGACCAAATGAAATTTGGGTTTACCTGTTTTTCCCTGGGCTGATACTACCTGTCCTTGACTATTCTTAAAGGTGATGCTTCCTTCAGCACAGTGAATGTCAGCATTGTTTGCAATTAACCAATCCATACCAAGGATTCCATCATAAATCCCTAATGGTAAGCTTCTAAAATACCCATGGGTTGATTCACCATCCAATTCAAATTCAAGATCTCCCACACAATGTCGGGATACTTCTTCTTTTCCACTAGCTAACTCAACAATCATTGCTTGGGCTGGTTTTTGATCTAACTGTAACTTACGCAAGCATTTTGGAGAAAGAAATGAATGCGTACTACCACAATCAACCAAAAGCTGGAAAGATCTACCTTGATAAGTAGCCGGAGCTTGGATAACAGAAAACTGCTGATTAGGTCCTTGATGTTCTATAGTTGCATGAATGGTGGCTTGCTCTTCTTCTTCCATCTCTAAAGTCGGTTCACCAATCATAGAGCAGATACGGGCAGTCACTCCACGACCTCTACCACGTCCACCACCACCTCGTCCAGCCTGGCGGTTATTAGGAATCCCACGACCTTGAACTACTCGGCCACCTTGTGGAGCAGCAATGACACTAGGATTGAGAGAGGGTTTTGCAAGTTTGGGGCATTCATTCCGAAAGTGGCCAACTTCATTGCAATAAAAGCACCTTTGGTCCCCATAGGATTCTGAAGTGGAATTAGCATAACTGCGGGGGACAAAATTATTGGGGTACTGACCAATAGTGTTGTGGCGGAAATTCGATTGGTAATTCCTCTGAAGGCGCCCCCTTGGGTTAGACTCAGGATAGACTCTCTTCTTTGCTTGACCACTCTTTACTTCTTTAGCCAGAGGTTTGGCTCGGGTAAGAGCATCTTGCAAGGTAGTTGGCCTCATTGCTTCAAGGCGAGAATCCAAAGGTTCATTCAGCCCTTGGCAAAATCGGGCCACTTGTTGAGTGATCGACATAGGTGGAGCATATTTGCCAAGTGTGACAAATTTTGAGTAGTATTCCTCCAAGGTTAAGCTAAGCTACTTGAGGCTGAAGAACTCGTTCATCTTAATAGATTCATGAGATGGGGGAAGATAATGGCCCTTCACAGCTTGCTTGATGTCACTCCAGGTTTGGGTATCTTCAGTGACGCCCTTATCTCGGCACCATTGCTTCCACCAAAGTTTGGCGTCCCCGGTAAGACGGAATCTGGCAAGTATGGATTGATTCCCAATTCCTGTACCAGCAGCCGAAAAGTAATCGTCCATGGCTTCTATCCAAACTTCTGCATCCCTTTCAATCTTTGAACCTGCCCCATTAAATGAGGGAGGTTGCATTTGTTTGAGGAGAAGCTTCTTCTCCTGTGTATCTGTATATAATGCATTGGGAGCAAGAAGTTGACGATCCTGGTTATCAATAAGAAGCTAAATTTAGAATCATGTCACTTAGGCGGTTTAATACACATAAGACAATGAGTGTGAAAATCAAAACCTTTTATTCCAAGCTTTAATATTTACAAGTAAACCAAGCCATTTACAAGGATTGGACTAAATCCAATCTTATTTATTTACATGGTAGTCCTCTAGGGAACCTAATAAAGATCTGCGGTGGTAGCATTGAAAAAGTAGGGGGGTTCTCCCATGGTTTCAAGAACTCGATAAGTCTCTGGTAAGGGAGGTAAACCTCGTCTAGAAAGACGGGTAACGGCTACTCTATCAGGGGATACAACTTGAGTCACCTTATCATAAACCCAACGATTCTGCAGCATGCGATTCCCATCGATAGTGACATAGGTGTTACGAGGAGTGCCAATAAACCAGAACAGGCGAACCATCCGTAACATCTCGGCATATCGGATCCGCCTCAAGTCGTTGGTGAGATTGCCGACGTGCTTAGCTCGAATGATGAAATAGGTAGATCGACGATGCCAATACTCAGTTCTGTTCCATCCCCTTTCGATGCGAGTGTAAAGAGGAAGGGTTAGCTTGTCTACAATGTGCATCATAGTGTCACGGAACTCGAATTCGGAAGAGCGACAAGCAGTCATGAACATGCATTGGAATACCAGGAAGCGAGAATAGGGATCCATCTCGTCCTCCTGCATCCAGCCGTAACTAGATTAGTTTAACAAGAATTCCTAGAGCAACAAGAGAATACAATATAAAATCTCCCAAGTCTAAACCTGCTCTGATACCACGTGTAAGGCCCCCGACCCGTAGGGCGGGGGAATCCTTTGATAGGCGGTCAAGTCTCATGTTATTTTCCGATTGACGACACCTCGATCTCGTAGAAATACGAGGTTACGAGCAAACGGACGGACCTAACTCTATCTCGCAAGGGAAGCGTAGTCATCCTAAAGGAAATTCTAATCCCCAGCACGAAATGTGCGTGGAGATGGAACAAGACCCACACTTGGTTCAAGGAAGCCAACGCCTTTTTCCCCCGTATTCATGAGGCACGGCCGCTGGCTCGGTCCCCTAAAACAAGTCTTGTTCGTGACTCTACTATTCCCTAAATATCGTAGGTTACGACTAGTAGAAAGCTACCCGACTGATCGGGTCCACCCATCCTTAGAATGGTACCGTCAGGGCATCCATTCTCCTACTTTCCACACACTCACCCGTTCAATTGTTTCCTAATTAAGTCCTACCACACTGTGAAACACTTAAAAACAAATTCCTTTGTTAATTAATTACACTTGGTTCCTTAAAGAAAATCTTCCTTAGCACAACATTGAAATCAACGAGCATACTTACAGTGAAAAATATTTATAAAAGACCCTGAAACCGGGCCGATATCCCAATCCAAACTTCATGTCCAAACCATAACCATAACCACAATCCAATCACAGTCACAACCACAACCACAACCACATCGATGATCTAGAATTCGATCTTCCAGCCTCAACCAGCTGGGTAAACCTCACAAACCGTCTCCCCTCGTCGTTAGCCAACCGACGAGGGCCAAGCCGTCCTGTCACCCCCTCAGGTACTGACGCTTGTACCAAACCCTCTCGCTCTTCGGAGGGGACGTCTCCTCATGAGGTGGGGGTTAAGTCACCGCACTAGCCTAGACCCACAGAACTAGGCAGCATATATACATCACCCTGGTGGTGAAAACCAATTCCCAGTGGCATAGGAGGGGATTGCCCTGGGCCGACTCCCGGCCTCGCTATATCCTCCGCCCGTCTACACAGGCAAGCACGGAGTTGCTGTACCTCCATGTTAGCAATAAACCAGCAGTATATCCAATAAAAAAAAGACATAGCCTTTATTCAATGAATTCACACATTAACAAAAACCATCGTTTTGGAAAGACAATGATTCAAAAGCAAGATTATTTTCCTATAACTTTACTTAAGAGTAACCATAAGGTACTTTAGGCCATCTATACTAGGGGTTTAACCTTGGTTTCTTTCCTATTATTTCGAATCTTTGCATTAAGCTTCATAAGAGAGAATTTTACTTAAACTTGTTAAATGACCAACCTGGTTATCGTTTTCATGCCTATTCACTTCAAGAGGGGCGAAGTCGATTGTAGGGACGCGATTCGCTTCATTCCCTCCTTGGGCAGCGCGTGGTTCTTCAATTCGACGGCGTTTCGGCGCCATAGGAGCACTAGAGTTTTAAGAGGATAGAGAGAAAACGAGGTGAATATAAGAGGTTGGGAGCGTGGAGAGAAAAGAGAGAATTCTACTGGTTCAAACGGATTCGAAAACGGAGTCCGTTTGGGATAGGAAAAGCTTGTTGGGCTTATGGGCAGGAACGACCTCTTAGCCTAAGTTTAAGTCGTCGCATATGGGGGGGGGGGGAATTGAGAGGGTGTCCTTAACTTGGAGAGCTCTTGAGAAGAGTGTACGTCTAGGGAGGCCTAGGGAAGAGTAAGGCAAGGGTTGGAGAAGAGGCACACTTTAAGTCTATTCACACGGGGGGGGAGAAGAGTGTAGGACATGTCCTAGAGCTTGAGAGAGGGCTTGCGCGTAGGGGCTTGCTGGGGGCTTGTCTGGAGAAGGGGGCTGGGAGGGTCCTTTTATAGGTGCTGTGGAGGGTGGACGTCCGGGTGCGGGAAGGTGACACCTGGGTGGTGTAGGTGTCCGGGAGAGGGTGTGGGCGTGAGACACCTGGGGGTGGAGGTGTCTCGAGGAGAGAGAAAGTGTGACACATGGGGGTGGAGGTGTCCCCAAGAGAGAGAGAGCGCGACACCTATGGATAGAGGGTTCTGGGAGGAGGGGGTACGTGTAGGGGTGTGCTGGAGGGTGCGTCTTGGTCGTGTACACGCTTGGGTGTCCCGGGCGGATTGTCGGTTTTTTTCACGGGCGGCGCCCGTGGTGGGGCCCACGCCGGCCGACGGCCGCCGGGGTCAAAAATATTTTTTGACGGAAATGTCCGGCCTTGCCCCATGACCATGGGGGCGTGTTCCGTTCGTTGATTAGACGCCTGGATAGTTACTATTTTTGGTCGGAAGTTCGCAGATTAAAGGCTTAAAAGCTTAATTAAACCCATTCCGGGTGCCCGTTTTTAGTTCAAAAAAAACTATTTTAAGCGTAAAATTACACGTAGATTTCAAATTTGGATTCAAAATTATAAATTTCTAAGCAAAAATGGCTCATTTTCCAAAAATAGAAGTTTTTTTATCGTAAAAATGACAAACTAAGTAATATTTTTCAACTCTGAAGCAAGTACATTGTTATTTACAATGGGTATGTTACAGGACCCAAATATTAGAATACACCAAATGCATTGGTCTCTTTAACTCACATTCCTATGCTTGGATTATTTTCCCAATTGGCATGTTTCACAAACTTTATGTATTCCATCCACTTTAAACTATGTATTCCATCCACTTTAAACTATGGCAAACTTGAACAATGCTTTAAGCCTACATATTTTAAATATTAATATATGAACAATACGCTTATGCCAAATGTCAATTTGTGTACCATATACAAATGTTATAGCCTTCACATCAAGCATGTTTACATCCCAATGTGAACATTCTTTGTTACTTATGTTTCCCTTTGCAAACGATGTGGCACTAGTTATTAAAATGTTTAACATAATAGCCATGAGGGTTAAATGATTAGCACTGATTAATCACTGATTAGCAAATTAATCTACTATTTTGTGTGCAGAAAATAGAGTATGCGGGGAGTCTAGATCTGGTGCCTTAGACTTCAAATGAGCTCAAATTCTTTCAAAGCCATCAATAGCAATGAGTCTAGTAGAGGATTAAGCCAATAAACACAAGATTTGACCAAATATTGAAAGCTTAATCTCTGTTTTACCAAAGTCACCTGCAGATTTGATGAAGAGCTTGGATCTCACTGTAGACTTGATCAAATTGAATTCTGTCTTCACCAGCTTGTAGAGCATGCTTGAAAACACCTTGGGCTAAGAGAAATTAGAGCCATTGTAACTGAGCTATTGTAACTCATGAGCTGGAAGAAATCTCAAATCCCCTTCTGAAAAATGGCACCTGCAAAACATGCTGTCGCCGTCAGCGTTCTGCGCTGATTCGCTTCAATTCCCTTGAGGTGCTTGTAGCCCCTTGAGTGTAGTTTAAGTACCTAAAAGGGCTTGGCCTAATTTGAAGTGTGCAAGGAGAATGAACTCCTCCACTGGCTGGGGGTACAGAGGTGAGTTGAAAAAAGAGGAAAATTTATAATTTTCTACTAATCCTAATTAGCAAAATGATTAGCAAGATAATGGGCTCACAAAATGATGGATTCTAGGCATGGCTCTGATACCATGTTGAAATTAGAGCAATGTGATGGGCTCACAAAATGATGGATTCTAGGCATGGCTCTGATACCATGTTGAAATTAGAGCAATGTGATGAGCTATGGTGGATCAAACACTAGAATCAACATCATTAACAAAGTGATTAGCAAATAATTAAGATATAATTAGTGAGTAATTAGCAAATAATTAAGATGTAATTAGTGAGTAATTAGCAAATAGCTTAATGTAGGCATGGATAATAAAAAACCAGCAAGTTCTCATTAGGGCAATGCCTCAATTTATAGAGTTTACATCCAAGCATCAAATCCCACTGATTTCTCCTTGATAATGGGCTCACAAAATGATGGATTCTAGGCATGGCTCTGATACCATGTTGAAATTAGAGCAATGTGATGAGCTATGGTGGATCAAACACTAGAATCAACATCATTAATAAAGTGATTAGTAAATAATTAAGATTGAGTAATTAGTGAGTAATTAGCAAATAGCTTAATGTAGGCATGGATAATAAAAAACCAGCAAGTTCTCATTAGGGCAATGCCTCAATTTATAGAGTTTACATGCAAGCATCAAATCCCACTGATTTCTCCTTGATTCACTCCACCTCTTTTGCTTGATTCTCTCCACCTCTTCACTTTTCCCAGAATATCTCCACACTTCCTAAATCTTCTGATGCTACCCTTTATTCTCTCCCAGTAGATTCTTCTCACCTTTTCATAGGTTCTTTCATATTTACACATTCTCTTTTACAGCCTCTAACCAAGGGCTTGTTCCTGCACACACCCTATTCACTTGTATATTTCAACAAAAAGATGCAAGGGAGAAGAGAGCTTGAGCTCTTGCAAGCACACACACACACTCACAAAACCCTAAAAGAGAACACAGAAGGTGAGAGGCTAAAAATCTTCTTCTTCTTCACACAACACTTAACACACCATATACAAAGATAAGAGTACACACAATATGAAAAGGTACTCAACCAAATACATACTAGGGTTCTTTATAGTGTGAACCCAACTAAATGAGTTGGCGCTATAATTATGCCAGTCTCTAGAATGGCTGTCACACAGCCTGCCAGCCCACTGGCCGCATATCACCCATGATAACCATGCTAGTGGTGTAAGTGTGGGGCCTATCCCCCAGGCGGTTCATCAGTGTCCATCGCCTCACTAGATGAGCTCAATATCTCAACACTCCCCCTTGAGCTCAACTCCATCTCATGTACACCAAGCAAAGCCCTGAATCTGCGAAGCTTCTCTGTACCCAATGCTTTGGTGAAGATGTCAGCGACCTGATCTTGTGTGCTAACATAAACAAGGTCAACGTCTCCTGCCAAAACCCTCTCTGACAAAATGGTAGTGGACCTCTATATGCTTCATGCGAGCATGAAAATTTGGGCTCCTGGCCAACTGTATACTGCTAATGTTGTCACAAAAAATGACAACTTATCTATTCACTAATAGACCCAAATCTGCAAGTAGCTTTCTCAACCAAGCTACCTCACATGCTGCCATAGCAGCACCTCTGTACTCGGCCTCTGTGTACTGGACAGAGCAACCGTAGGCTACTTCTTGCTGCTCCAAGTCATAGCAGCACTCCCCAAAGAAAACATGAAGCCACTAGTAGATCTTCTATCTAAGATACTACTAGCCCAATCAGCATCTGTGTACCCATGTACACATATCTCTGTCCCAGTTTCATAAAATAGTCCACAATGCAACTAGACCTCACATACCTCAGCATGCATCTTAATGCATCCAAATGCGGCTTCCGAGGAACCTGCATAAACTGACTCACTAACCCAACAGCATAGCTCAAATCTAGCCTAGTGATCGTCATGTAGATCAAGCTTCCTACTATGCACCTATACATAGTAGGATCCTCCAAAATCTCTCCTGAATCTGCACTCAACTTGCCATTCTGATCCAATGGCACTGAGATAGGCTTACAGCCTGTCATACCATACTTGGACAATATGTCCAAGCCATACTGTCTCTGCAGTAATCCAATACCATGTGGTGACCTAATCCCCTCAATGCCCAAGAAATATCTGAGCTCCCCTAGATCCTTCATCTCAAACTTTTGTCTTAGCAAGATCTTTACATCAAAGATCTCTGCATCATGGTCCCTCGTAATGATCAGGTCATCTACATAGATGACAACAAGCACAACCCCTCTATCACTATGTCTCACATACAGTGAGAAATCTACATTAGCTACATGAAAGCCAATAGTGACAAGATATTCAAAAATCTTGTCAGACCATGCTCTTGGTGCTTGCTTTAAGCCATACAAGGCTTTCTTCAACCTGCAAACATGCTCGGGGTGACTCACATCCTCATAACCAGGTATACACCTCTTCCTGCAAATCCCCATGCAAGACTGCATTCTTTACATCCATCTGATGTAAAGACCATTGCTTTAACGTAGCCACTGCTATCACAACTCTCACTGTTGCCATCTTGGCAACTAGGCTGAAAGTTTCCTCATAATCAATGCCATATGTCTGCGCATATCCTTTGGCTACCAATCTAGCCTTGTACCTGCTTATGCTTCCATCACTGTTATGTTTTACTTTGTACACTCACTTGCATCCAATGGGTTTCTTGCCTTCAGGTGATTGCACTAAATCCCAAGTCGCATTTCCATATAATGCATCCATCTCCTCATCCATAGCTTTCTCCCAACACACATTTCCAACAGCCTCATCAATGCATGTGGGCTCTACAACTTGCACAACTTGAGCCATGTATGCATAGTGATGTGCCACATAACCATCATAGGTAAACCTCTGCACAGGATTCTTCACTCTCCCAGATCTTCGCAACTTTGCATTCATGGCTTCCATAGCCTTCTTTACACTAGGTGTTCTCATAGCTGGTATCCCAAGATCCTCATCAAGGCTCATCTCTGAGCCACTACACTCTCCATCAACATGAGAATGCCCTGCAAAAATATCGGGCATACTAAGAGGCTCAACCACTTTCTCTTTACCTTTATGTGATGTACTAATCACATTTGCAGGACTGGTATTATGATGCAGCCTGCCACTCCATGGTCTATCAATTGAACCACTAGATGAGGACTCTCCTGGTCCACTCAAAGACTGTGATTGCTGACTTGTATTCTATGCAACCACATTTCCACTCACATCAACCCCAACAGCTTCTTTTTCAGCAGCATACTAGTTGCTCATCTCATAAAAAACAATATCCCTGCTTACCCTCAACTCACGTGTAGCAGGGTTATAACACCTGTATCCCTTTTGCTCAAGGGAATACCCAATAAACACACATTGTTTAGCTTTTGGATCTAGCTTAGTTCTCAGCTCATCTGGCACATGCACATATGCAGTGCATCCAAAGACTTTCAGATGAGACAAATCAGGTTTTCTACTAGTAAACCTCTCCTGTGGATTTACATCATGTATGGCTACAATTGGAGTCCTGCTCATGATGTAAACTGCTGTAGAAACAGCCTCAGCCCAATAACTATGTGGCATATTCTTCTCTCCCATCAATGCTCGCGCAATCTCAGCAATGTGTCTGTTTTTCTGCTCATCAGCAACTCCGTTTTGCTGCGGAGTGTATCTGCATGTAAACTGTGTCGGAATACCATTCTTCTGTAAAAATTTTGAGAACTCATTGGAGAAGTACTCTCCCCCTCCATCTGACCTTAGGCACTTTACATGTTTCCCTGTTTGCTTTTCAACCATAACTCTGAAATTCTGAAAATGAGTGAACACCTCTCTCTTCTCCTTCATGAAGTATACCCACACTTTCCTTGTGGGGTCATCAATAAATGTCACATAATACCTGCAGCCTCCCATAGACATGGTCTTCATAGGACCCCATACATCTGAATGCACAACATCTAGTGTATTTTTGCTCACATTTTTGTCACGTGGAAATACATGCTTTGTTTGCTTTCCAAATTGGCATGCTTCACATATTTTCTGCATACCTTCAACTTTAAACTTTGGCAGCCCTGTCACAATTCCTTTAGTTTGCATAGACTTCATTCTTTGCACATTCACATGTCCAATTCTTTTATGCCAAATGTCTGTGTCTGCAACAATTCTTGAACCATTTGCAAACATCGCAGCACTCACTTCAGGCATGTTTACATTCAATAATGTAAACATTCTACCCACTCTATTGCCTTTTGCAACCAACCTGCACTTGTCTTTAAAGTCTTCAACATAACAACCATCAGGGTTAAACCGAACCTGCAAAACTGAACCTGCAAACCCTGCTCAATCATCTAGCCAACTGAAACTAGATTCTTTGTTATGTTCGAAACATGAAGTACATCTGCAAGGTACTTCACTTTGCCATCCTGCATAGACAATGGAACATTCTGCCCACTCTTTTGCCTTTTGCAACCAACCTGCACTTGTCTTTAAAGTCTTCAACATAACAACCATCAAGGTTAAACCGAACCTACAGACCCTGCTCAATCATCTGGCCAACTGAAACCAGATTCTTTGTTATGTTCAGAACATGAAGTACATCTGCAAGGTACTTCACTTTGCCATCCTACATAGACAATGGCACATCTCCAACATGGGCAATTGGATGAGCAGTGTCATCCCCTGTTTCCATAAAACCTGGTCTTCCAAGGTTTTTCATCTCCTTGAACCACTCCCCATGACTTGTCATGTGGTTCGAAGCACCTGAATCAACATACCATACATCATCTTTATGTGTTGCTTCAACATTTTCAGACATGGTATTAACGACATGCTGCATAACAAACAACCTTTCATTATCCTCATTGTTTTTGCTCGAGGATGCATAGTTGTTTTGCTGCAATTTCTCATTTTGGATGTCAGCCTGCTTCTTATAGCAATCTGCCTGCACATGTCCAGGCTTACCACAATAAAAGCATCCACGTGTATTATTATACTGCCTTTGCCAATTTCCACGACCTCTTTGACTCCCCCTACCTCTGAATTGGCCTCTTCCACCTGCGTGTTGTTGTTGTTGTGAATTCTGGAACTGTTGTTGTTGTTGCTCTGCTAGCCATAATTCTGATTACTTGTTCGGCCACCTCCTTGGCCACGTCCACAGCCTCCTCTACCTCGTCCTCTTCATGAACTTGTGTAGAAGGCCTTTTGCTCTGAACTATTTTTGTTTTGTGAAGACTGTTGGTCTTCACCCAAGCTCTTCTCTTTTATAATCAACATAGACACCAAATCTGTGAAATTGGGAATGTTTTCCCAATTTCACAAACTGTTGGTCTTCACCCAAGCTCTTCTATAATCAACATAGACACCAAATCTGTGAAATTGGGAATGTTTTTTCGAGTCTGAATAGACGTCTTTAACGCCTTGTATTGTGACTCGAGACCACGTTGACAAACTTCCACCTTATCATCATCATCATCTATTGAAACACTAATAGATGCAAGGGATTCCATAATACCCTTGATCTTCAATGCATAGTCATTCACAGACATACTCTTTTTCTCCATAGTATGAAGTTCATTCTTCAACTGTATCTTTCGTGCCTTGGTATTCGTTTCATAGAGTTTTACCAAGGTGTCCCACGCCTCCTTGGGAGACTTGGCATCCTCTATGTGCCCAATCATGGTGTCCTGTATACTGATAGAGAGCCAATACATAACTTTTCTGGCTCCTTGGTTCCAATCCTTGAACTCTTTCACATCTATAGCAGTCGGATTGATCTCTGGTATCTCTGGTGCCTCTTCATGCTCACCTTCTATGTAGTCCCAGCAGTAACCCTTTCCTATCAGGAAATTCGTCAACCTGGACCTCCAAGCATGGAAGTTGTTCTTGTCAAGCTTCTCAGCAACAATCTGGTTTATGCCATCATTTGACATCTTGCCAGACAAACAAATTTACCAAAAACAACACTCTGGTTTTGTCCTGTACAAACTGCTGTATTTTCTGCACAGTGGTATTGTACTACACTCAAATGTCACAACCAGTGACCTCCATGTGCATACATACACCCAATGGCAACTGTTTGACCTCCTTGCAGCACACACAATGTCTGCAGAACCAATCTGCCTTCTTGCAGTTCTTAAAACAGAGTTCTGCATAGAATCGATGACTTACCCGCACCCGCAGTGCTCGAAATCGCCTGCTTTCTGAAAAACGGAGGTCCTAACGCACCCGAAACGCATTTTCAGCCCAAAAAAATTCCTCCAATAGTATAGTTGCCCTATAGCTTTACTCCCACGAAGAAAGCTTCTCAATCAAAGATCGTTTGTCGGTGCCTCCCGTAGAGCTCCCGAGACAAGGGTGTAGTCATAACACAAATAGGGAAGAGTAGATGAAGCTCTTACCCTCGTACCGCTTCCTGTGCTTCTCTTGCTTGCAGCTCAGCTCTTAGCATGAACTAAGCGCTGATACCATGAAAAGATGCAGGAGAGAAGAGAGCTTGAGCTCTTGCAAAGCACACACACACTCACAAAACCCTAAAAGAGAACACACAAGGTGAGAGGCTGAAAATTTTCTTCTTGTTCACACAACACAACACACCATATACAAAGATAAGAGTACACTCAATATGAAAAGATACTCAACCAAATACATACTAGGGTTCTCTATAGTGTAAACCCAACTAAATGAGCTGGCGCTATAACTATGCCAGTCTCTAGAATGGCTATCACACAGCCTACCATCCCACTGGCCGCATATCACCCATTATCTCACCAACCATGCCAATGGTGTAAGTGTGGGGCCTATCCCCCAGGCAGGTCATCAGTGTCCACCGCCTCACTAGATGAGCTCGATATCTCAACAACCCAATGGAAGGAAAATTGTTTGAAAATGATTTGGTCACCACACCGAACGAACCATGTTCCTACAAGTCTGCCAACCCATGGAGGAGAGTTCACGGCGGGAAGAGGAAGAGGCTGCAATGTACGCATCGCTTCTGCCCTTGGAGTTTAGTGAAAACTGGATGCTTGTGCTTGCTATTATAGATGTGTTGCCTTCCAGAGGAATCGAGTATGTTGAATCAAGAAACATTCCTACCCCACCTCAGTGCACATGGTAGATATGCAACCAAGAGAAGAAGGAACAGAGGATGAAGCCTCCAACACAGAAGGTTCTGGATCACAAGGCCGTAACAGCACCCAACACCACAGGAGATGGCAAAAACAAAAGAGGTATATCGCTCAACGAAATGCCCTATTACGAAGTAAACCCATGGACGCCCAGTGGCTCAGATATCTTGAGGTCACTAGGGTGTACAAAGAGCTTTCTAAGGACTGAGATGAAGAATTGAGTAAGATAACCCTGGAAGGAAAATGAGAGGATAAGGTTATACCTCAAGAGCCGGGAGCACCTAAACTCACAAAGGCAGGATGTAGAAAACAAAACAAGGCCCTGGCTTAAGCTGAGCGCGAGGCTAAGAAGGCGATGGCTCAGACAAAAGATGAGTAGGACGACAGGCCAGACCTACTCTTAATGTCGAACCATTTTAAAACACACACCGACGAATAGAAAGTGGTACAATTGACTGCTAAAAGAGTAAAGGAAGATGGCCAATCCACATCCTACGATGGTCCAGCTGAAGTTAAGGAGTTTTATTTTGCAGAACAAGGGGAGGATCCCAAATCTATCTATCTATATTGCTAAGGACTTAATTGCAGAAGATCAAGAATTCATTGCTCGCCTCAAATAATTCATAGATTTTTTTGCTTGTGGAAATACCCCTGGAATGAAGGGTGTACCACTTGAGGTGGTTCAACACACGATTTTGATCATGGATGGATCAAGACCATCCATTAAAAAGCCATACGAGATGAATCTGAAATATGCAATGACTGTAATGGAGGAAATTGATAAACTCATTGTGCAGATTTCATCTATGAGATCGAGCACACAGACTGGCTCTCACCAATCGTGAATGTGCCAAAAAAGAATGGAAAATTGAGAGTCTGTGTCGATCTCAAAAAGGTCAATGCAGCCACCAGGAAAGACCACTACCCACTACTGTATACTAAACATGTATTGGAATGGGTAGCAGCAGGTGAAGAAGCGTACAACTTCTTAGTTGGGTTTTTAGGCTCTAATTAGGTGTCCATAGCACCAGAAGACTAGCACAAAATGGCCTTCAATACAATGTGGGGAACATATGCTTATAAGGTTATACTACCTTTTGGGCTCACCAATGCCCCAGCAACCTTCCGCGACGATTGATGTGCATGGCCTTCAAGGACTACTTGCAAAAGTGTCTTGAGGTATTCATTGATGATCTGTGTGCACACTCACGCTAGATTAAACATTTGGCTTACTTGAGAAAGGTGTTTAAGTGATGTCAATTATATCGTATACCCTTAAAACCTTTGAAGTGTCAATTATAGGTCAAGTAATCTTAGGGCACATTGTGTCTTAAAAAAGTATTTCCATGGATGAGAGCAAGGTAAAATTGATCGTGGAATCACCCCCACCAACAAACTACAAGGTGTATAGAGGTTTATAGGCCACATTGGGTATAATTGTCGTTTCATCTTATTCTATGTTAAAATTGCTAGACCATTGTATAGACTACTCATTGTCTTTGAATGGACTGAGGAATGCTAAGAAGTATACGATAAGTTGAAGAAAGCACTAGCAAGTGCACGTATTCTAAGGCCACCCAACTGGGATCTTGTATTCCGCGTGCACATCGATGCATCAAATTTTGCGATAGGATGCGTATTGGTGCAACCTAGGGAATTCAAATTGGATTTCCCAGTTTGCTTTGCAAGTAGTCAAATAAACGATGCAAAGATAAACTACACACTACTATGGAGTGTGAAGGATTGGCCATGGTTTATGCTGTAAAGACATATCGACATTACTTACTGACGAACAAAAAATTGTATTCTTTGTGGCCCATCGGGCCCTATTATATCAGTCAGCTCTTTTGGGAACACATTGACATACTCACTTAGCCATTTTGGTTGCATAGCCTTGCA
Organism: Cibotium barometz; assembly: GCF_041138505.1. Lineage (NCBI taxonomy): Eukaryota > Viridiplantae > Streptophyta > Polypodiopsida > Cyatheales > Cibotiaceae > Cibotium > Cibotium barometz. Next base: position 2,080,559 of record NC_141109.1, read on the forward strand.
TTTTCTGTCGATTGGATTCATTTTAACAACATAGATAGCTTGCCTCTTTTTGAGTCCCTTCAGCAATTTAGAAGCTTTGACTAATTGTTGCAGAACTGGGGATCTGAAAACTCCAGTTCCTTGGACTTGATTCCCGTGCAGGTCGAGGAAAGAAATGGTTCCATTATGACAATGAATGTCAGCCTGATTCTTATGGAGCCAATCCATTCCAAGGATTCCATCATAGATTCCCAAGGGTATGACTCTAAACTGGCAATCTATTATGTTCCCATCTAGATTAAACTGAATACAGTCTGCCTCAAGGTGTGTGAAAAGAATCTTTCCACTGGCCAATTCCACTTGCATAGGTTTCCTTGATTTTTGATTTAGGACTAACTTACGTAGACATCCTCGGGAAATAAAAGAATGTGTACTGCCTGAATCAATCAAAAGGTTGAATTGCTTACCCTTGTACTCTGCTGGAGTCTAGAGGGCTGAGAATTGATGATTCTACCCCTGATGCTCAATGGCGGCATAGATCTGTCCTTTTTCTTCCTCCACTTCCTCAGCTATTATGAGATGGCTCTAGCTGCTGCTGCAGTCTAAGGTGGAACTCTTCTGGGGTTACCCTAATTTGGCGAGGGGGACCCTGATTGGACTAATACGAAGGAGTTGGTCTCTCAACTCTGTGACCTTGGCTTCCTTGGCCAATAGAAGGATTTGGGTAATCCTTGAGCTCGTGCCCAAACCCTTGACAGCCAAAACACCTATTTTCGCTCTTCTCTCTGCATTCTAGAAAGAGCCGGAGTTCTCAGAAAAGAGCTTCGAGGAGAAGGTCTTCCTTCATTTTTGGAGCTTCCTGTCTTCTGGTTCTGATTGGGACCTTGATGTCTCTTTGGAGGCGGAAGGTTGGAAGAACTTCCCGGTGTCTGGAATCTTTTGAAGGATGAGGGAGCTGGCTTTGGCGGGACCTTCACAACAAAGCCTTGGCGAAGTCCTTTGCCATCCTCACTGCTTTAGCCATTGAAATTGGCTTGGCATTCTTTATTAGGGTATCTAAAGGTTCATTCATTCCCCGAATGAACGTGGCCATCAGTTGTTCTTCATCCAGTGGTGGCGAGTATTTGAGGAGGAGAGCGAACGCTTGGTGATACTCTCCAACCTTCCGCCTCCCCTGGGTTAACTCCAAGAATTCATTCATCTTGGTTTCCAAAAAGCTGGGAGGACAGAATCTCTTCCTTAGATACGTCTTGAGATCAATCCATGTCTGGGTATTCCAATCCAGATGGTTGGTCTCACAGTGGTTTCTCCATGCCACTCTGGCTGTTTCAACTATCTTCAGCCTTATAAGAGCCTTAGGTATTTTTTGGTAATATTTTCTTGGCATATGTACACACTCATGCATGGCATTTACAAATAAAGGGTGTCCATCTCCAAGGGCCAAAGGGGGTATAAGGCCACATGTGAACGGATCTAACAAAAATATGCAATGTGTACAGTTAGTTATTGGTTTACCTTGATTAATAAGAAATGGAAGGAGTGTGAGATGAGAATCAGTTTCACAAGGCAGGTTTTAGCACTATCATATGTGGACAAGGATGTTGACAAATAATGTGAGCATGCAAAGCACTATTTTTTAAAAAAACTAGATAGGGACCCGTTAGAGGAGGTCAGCTACAGTACCGGTCCTTGGCATTTCATGGGAAACAAAGGTATTTATGGTCCACAAGATGTTATTAAAAAGGTGCAAAGTCTTCCTTGAATGCAAGAGTCACCATGGAATTTAATACAAGGCTTGCTAAAAATAGAAGGTGGCCTTGGATTGTTTCAAAAATTCCTCAACTAGCCTCAAAATTCAAAAGGGCGCCGCGTGGAGGTGGGGTGAGCTCTCTGACATACGTTGGAGTATTATGAATAATATAATGCTCTTTGGTTAAACGGGCAGCGCACGCTGGTGTATAAGAAGAGGAGGGGAGCAAGCTCAAGAAGATAGAGGTAGTACTCGCAGCTCTAATGCAAAAGAGCGCAGCCCATGTGCGTGAAGAAAGCGTAGCTGTAGTGTTTGTGTTTGTAGAGTGTGGTAGGGAGAGCTCAGCTCTAATGTTCTCAAGGAGCTGCGCTGCACTCTCCATTGGTGTGTAGGAGGGCTCTCAGAATTTCCAGTGGGGGACAGTGAGAGCTTGCCATTATAATGTTCTCGTAGAGCTACGTAGCCCATGTGCGGGAGAGCTGCGTGTTCTGTAGCGCTCAGAGAGAAGCTAGCCAGGTCTATAAGTGTGTGTGGGAGAGCTTGTTCCAGCCTCTAAGAGAAGCTGCGCAGTACTCTCTATACGTGTGTAGGAAGGGAGCAGTGCAGCCCATATTATAAGTAGAGCTCGCCGCTTTAATGTTCTGAGAAAAGCCTGCGTAGCCAGAGAGAGTTAGGAGAACTCGCAGTTCTAATGTTCTCAAGGAGCTGCGCTGTCCATGTGTGTAGATGAGGAGAAAGCATAACTGTAGTATTCAGTGGGTGTAGGAAAGCTGCGTGTTCTGAAGCTCCCAGAGAGCTGCGCAGCAAGTGTGGTAGGGAGAGCTCGCAGCTTTAATGTTTCAGAGAACCTCGTAGCCAGTGTGAGTAAGGGAGGAGAAGCTGCAATACCACTTGTATGAATGAAGAGAAGGTGCCACGCATAAAGAATGCGGCTCTCCGTCATGATGACAATCCATGCAATGTAAGTGACGGCTGGCCAGTTTTTTTACTCTCTTTTTTATGAAATAACTCAGATATATATGAGGAATCACCAATTTGTGGCATTGGAAAGCCCATGTATATGATAACCAACTCTCTGATTTTGTGGAAAGCTCATGTGTATGAGAAAGACAGCCCTCTGGTTTTGTTTGGGAGAATATGTATGTATGGTGGTATGCTTCTTCAACAAACAGACTGAAGACCATAAAGTGATTGTGTCTCCTAGCCACACACTGCTTGCCAGGTTGGGAGAATTGAAGTTCCTTACGGATGTTGTCTTTTCTTGGGAAACTGAAGTTTTGCATAAAGCTCATATTTGATGGAATGTAACCTTGTTTATGTCAAGTGGTTCTCTCACCATTTCTCTGTGGTGATCATTTTGCTTACGGCTGTGAGCCTATTTCATAATAAGGGTGCACCCCTATATGCATATGTATCAATTGAGTAAAGGGTGGCAGATGTTGATGTGCCCATCTCCCCTTGCATGTCTTGATCAAATGTATGTAGGCTTCCCCCAGTTGCTTGGAAAATTGAATGAGGGTAGAGACAAAGTCTCATGCTTGAGATGTTAAATGTTGTGTCAGCTCATTGAGAAGTTGACTGGTGCCCCTTTTTCTTGATGTTGGTGTGTACTCCGAACTGTGGAAAGGCATTGCTATAGAGGTGTTCCGTGTCTCTCCGCCTCCCTTCACAGTTTTTGGTGCCCCCACTGAGGAGCATTCCAAGAACCTTCAGTTTACAAGACTGAAAACATGTGCATGTGATTAATCTCAGTGAATGACTGCTGTGCGAGGATAGTTGTGTGATAGATGCCTTCTAAATCTGTGCTATATTAGCTTGGTTTGACAGCCAATTTAAATATGGTTTACATGCTGAAATTCTTGGGATTGGTGCCGTTTCACAGTTGATGTGTTGCCTAAAAATTCTGGTAGAATCGGGAAATTAGCCAGTTGTGCCTCTTGGGAGTTGGATGGCCACTCTCAATGGATAATCACAACGGACTTCAATTTACTCCTTTCCATTTTACCCAAAGAATTCAGATAAATGTTCATGTGGACAGAAAAATTTTCTTTCAACAGCGTATGGCATATATGTTTGGGCCAGAAAGACTGAGGGAAATATTGGAGTCTCCTTTGCCGGTGGTAATTCCAATGATTAACTATGCAAATTCGTTTGATGTGCATGTGTTCATCCTCTTCTAAACCGGAAGTGTTTTGAAGTTTTTTCTGAGAATTGATTTAGTAGAGGGTTTTGTTTTTGCATCTGTGTCAAAAGGGTTTTTTTGGTAAGGAAGGTAAAGTACATGGCAAGATTCATTTCATTGTCCTCACAGCTTTTATATCCATTACAACAGGTGGCAAAGCACGATCCTTTGCAATGGGATGACAAGTGTGAAGAGGAGTTTCGGAGAGTCAAAGAAGTCTTAGGGGAGATGACAACGGTGCAGGCTCCAAATTGGGAACAGGTTTTTTATGTGAATCCTTCAGTAGGAGAGGATGCTATTGGTGCTATGTTGCTGCAAAAAGGGAAGGGGAGCCAATATATGCACCCTGTCTATTATGCTAGTAGGGTAAAGTCAGTAGCAGAGAGGGGACTGTCAGAAATAGAGTTGGTGATGGTAAGTGTGGTGTTTGCTTGTCGACGGTTTCGCCAATATCTTTTGACAAAACCATTTGTATTCCTAACTAGCTACACATTCTTGCCTCAGCTCATCAATGGTGTAAACATGTCTAAGGCAGTGAAAAAGTGGGTGATTGAATTGCAGGAGTTTGAGTTCTCTTTCTTGGTGGAAGAAAGCAACAGAGCTACTTTGGCAGACTTGTTAACTTATAAGGAAAACCCTCTACTTGTCAAAGAGGAAAGTGTTAGAAAGGTAGAAAATGTGGCAGAAGTAAGCAATGCTCATGTTTTGTTCTTTGACGGTTCATACAGGAAGAGCCATGATGCAGCTTCTGGTGGTATAGCTCTTTATGACCAGCAAGGTAAGCTGATTTGTAAAAAGGGATTCAAAGTTGATGCTCATACTAACAATGAAGCAGAGTATTCTACATTGGAAGCAGGGCTAAACATTTGCATTAAGCATGGTGTAAAGAGACTATGCATAAGAGGTGATTCTCTACTGGTGGTGAAACAAATACTAGGAGTATGGAAGAGCAAGAACCCTGCATTGAGGAACAAGTGTTTCAAGATCAAGAGCTTGTTGAAGGAGTTTGAAGCATGGGGCATTCGGCATGTGGAGCGTTCTCTTAATACAGAAGCACATGAAGCAGCACAGGGAATGATTGGCGAGCTATATGTGTTAAAAGCAGATCTGCCACTTTATCGGGGTCGTGAAAGTCTGACACTGGAAGAAGAGTTTTTGTTGACGGGAGTCATTCCCAAGGACATTGAGAAGGCAAAGAAATATGGGTTTGTACGCAGAGCTTGCAAATACAAGCTCATTGGTGACACCTTATACATGCAAGGGGCTGACTTGGTGTTAAGGCATGTACCATGGAAGGAAGAGCTGTACAGAGTGCTTGAGGAGAATCATGAAGGAGCATGCGGTGGCCACTTTGCATTTAAAATCACATTGCACAAAATCTTACAGGAGGGTTACATATGGCCAAGTATACAAAAAGATGTGCATCACTGGTGTAGCTCATGCAAAAGGTGCCAGGCATTTGGAAAACGAGTTTTAAAACCAGAGTTGCGCAAGACAATCTTGGCCTTTGACATTTTTGAGAAGTGGAGAATTGATGCAGTAGGACCCTTACCCATTACCAGCAGGGGGAAGAGTTATATTTTGACAGCTGTGGATTATCTTTCCAGGTGGGCAGAAGCTAGAGCAGTGAAGCAAATTACTGCAAGAGATGTTGCAAAGTTTGTTTATGAAGACATCTGCTGTAAATTTGGGGTGCCCTTGGAGCTTCTTTCTGATCAAGGGCCTGGTTTTAGAGCTGACTTGCTAGAATACTTGTGTGCCAAAATGCGGATTAAGCATAATTTTACTACTCCTTATTACCCGCAGTGCAACGGTTTGAATGAAAGATTCAATGGTGAACTTGTACACATTCTTGCAAAGGTGACAGAACATCATGGCAAGAATTAGGATCTGGAGCTGTTCAGTGCTTTATGGGCTTATCGTACATCGGTGAAGACAAGCACAGGTTTTACACCTTTTCACTTAGTGTATGGCAAAGAAGCTTTGTTACCTGTGGAAGTTGAGTTGCCTGCAGTTAAAATGTTAGAAAAGCTGCTAGGACCATCTAGCAATACATTTAAAAAGAGACTCTTACAGTTACAAGAGGTTCAGCTGGACAGGATGAGTGCCTTGGAACATTATGAGAAGATGCAAAATAGGGCATTGACAAAGATAAATGAGAAGATTAAGAAGAAGGGTATTGAGGAAGGTGATTTGGTGCTACGCTATAATAGTAAGCTGGATAAAACCTTTCAAAAGAAGTTCCAAGTGAAATGGGAGGGGCCCTTCAGAGTAATGAATTGCTTTGCTAATGGCACATATCAATTGGCTAACCTTGATGGGACCCCACATGTATCAAGGGTGAATGGTTTGCGTCTCAAGTTATATCATGCACGACTGATGATGGTAGACAAGGATGAAAGAATTGAAGAAGTGAAAAACAGTGTCTTTGAGAACATGGCAATATCAGATACATTGAGTCTCACGACACTATTTTCTGATGACCATGAATGATCTAGCAGGCTAGGGGATGGGCAAACTATGTTAGGTAATTTTTGGTAATATTTTCTTGGCATATGTACACACTCATGCATGGCATTTACAAATAAAGGGTGTCCATCTCCAAGGGCCAAAGGGGGTATAAGGCCACATGTGAACGGATCTAACAAAAATATGCAATGTGTACAGTTAGTTATTGGTTTACCTTGATAAATAAGAAATGGAAGGAGTGTGAGATGAGAATCAGTTTCACAAGGCAGGTCTTACCACTATCATATGTGGACAAGGATGTTGACAAATAATGTGAGCATGCAAAGCACTATTTTTTAAAAAAACTGGATAGGGACCCGTTAGAAGAGGTCAGCTACAGTACCGGTCCTTGGCATTTCATGGGAAACAAAGGTATTTGTGGTCCACAAGATGTTATTAAAAAGGTGCAAAGTCTTCCTTGAATGCAAGAGTCACCATGGAATTTAATACAAGGCTTGCTAAAAATAGAAGGTGGCCTTGGATTGTTTCAAAAATTCCTCAACTAGCCTCAAAATTCAAAAGGGCGCCGCGTGGAGGTGGGGTGAGCTCTCTGACATACGTTGGAGTATTATGAATAATATAATGCTCTTTGGTTAAACGGGCAGCGCACGCTGGTGTATAAGAAGAGGAGGGGAGCAAGCTCAAGAAGATAGAGGTAGTACTCGCAGCTCTAATGCAAAAGAGCGCAGCCCATGTGCGTGAAGAAAGCGTAGCTGTAGTGTTTGTGTTTGTAGAGTGTGGTAGGGAGAGCTCAGCTCTAATGTTCTCAAGGAGCTGCGCTGCACTCTCCATTGGTGTGTAGGAGGGCTCTCAGAATTTCCAGTGGGGGACAGTGAGAGCTTGCCATTATAATGTTCTCGTAGAGCTACGTAGCCCATGTGTGGGAGAGCTGCGTGTTCTGTAGCGCTCAGAGAGAAGCTAGCCAGGTCTATAAGTGTGTGTGGGAGAGCTTGTTCCAGCCTCTAAGAGAAGCTGCGCAGTACTCTCTATACGTGTGTAGGAAGGGAGCAGTGCAGCCCATATTATAAGTAGAGCTCGCCGCTTTAATGTTCTGAGAAAAGCCTGCGTAGTCAGAGAGAGTTATGAGAACTCGCAGTTCTAATGTTCTCAAGGAGCTGCGTTGTCCATGTGTGTAGATGAGGAGAAAGCATAACTGTAGTATTCAGTGGGTGTAGGAAAGCTGCGTGTTCTGAAGCTCCCAGAGAGCTGCGCAGCAAGTGTGGTAGGGAGAGCTCGCAGCTTTAATGTTTCAGAGAACCTCGTAGCCAGTGTGAGTAAGGGAGGAGAAGCTGCAATACCACTTGTATGAATGAAGAGAAGGTGCCACGCATAAAGAATGCGGCTCTCCGTCATGATGACAATCCATGCAATGTAAGTGACGGTTGGCCAGTTTTTTTACTCTCTTTTTTGTGAAATAACTCAGATATATATGAGGAATCACCAATTTGTGGCATTGGAAAACCCATGTATATGATAACAACTCTCTGATTTTGTGGAAAGCTCATGTGTATGAGAAAGACAGCCCTCTGGTTTTGTTTGGGAGAATATGTATGTATGGTGGTATGCTTCTTCAACAAACAGACTGAAGACCATAAAGTGATTGTGTCTCCTAGCCACACACTGCTTGCCAGGTTGGGAGAATTGAAGTTCCTTACGGATGTTGTCTTTTCTTGGGAAACTGAAGTTTTGCATAAAGCTCATATTTGATGGAATGTAACCTTGTTTATGTCAAGTGGTTCTCTCACCATTTCTCTGTGGTGATCATTTTGCTTACGGTTGTGAGCCTATTTCATAATAAGGGTGCACCCCTAATTCCTCAAAATGATTTGCGAGCCTTGCTCTGCTCGATCGAGATGTAGCGGAGGAGAGGATATGCTCAAAGGCAAAAGTAGTCATATCCAAAGATGGAGTGAGATCGGCAATACCAGATAAACATGGGACGTCCATCTATAAAATCCAATTCATCAATTAAAAGTCTTCATTAATGAAGCTTAAGGAATGAAAAAATAATATATAAATGCTCTTTCTGAGTTTTTATTAAATTTTGATAAAATTCATTTTTCCTTCTTAAGCCTTCAACAACGCTCTAATACCAGCTGTGAGACCCATGCCCCTTTAGGGGTGCTAGCGATAAAAGCAACCTCAGCCTCTCGCCGCACGGGGTAGGGCTTTCCACTCGGGGCCTCCAGATGTCCGAACAAGAGACTAGTCCGGCGGTTCCTCCGAAACCAAGCCCAAAAAAACTTCCCTCGCCCAGAAGGCACGGGTGATTCCACCAAGAAAATCATCTAACGAGAATTTTACCTAATGAGTCAAGGCCCTAACTAGCTTATCTAATCCAACCAAACCAAAAGGTCACATGGCCATATCAAGGAAGGGACTTGCACTTGGTTCATAGAAAGGTTCATAGAAATCACCACTTTTTTTCCCTTAAGCGAGGCACAGCCGCCGCTGAATTCTTTTCCACAGAACAAGGGTCTTCCTGGGACTTATTCAAGCTAACGTAACTTAATCGTATCTATCCACCAATCTAGCCTACCCCAACCAGCCCATGGGTTAGCCAATCACCCAACCATTGTATTGGTGGAATCCCTTATATAAAAATTTGGTTATATTTTGTCTCGGTGGGAACCAGGGAAAAGAGTTTCCAAGCCCCCTAGCCGATGCTCATGCAAATATAATTTAGACACACCACTTACACACCCACTTACACACCCAATATGAAATCACATTTTTCACAGATTCGGTTGTCTTTAAAGCAATCTTTTAATGAAACCATAGTATTACTGATCATAATCCTCCAAAATATCAAGTCCATTGTCTTACAAAATTATCATCCGGACTCTCCGTTGAAAGACCAACTAGTCAACCAACGAGATCCAATCTTAAATTCTAGTTCACATAGATAATTCATTTCCAGTCCATCCATATCTTCCTCGACATACGCCTGGGTGTCCTAGCAACCGCGAGCACGTGCATCACCTGGTCAGAACCCTCTAGGATCCTACTCAGGTGTCCTAGCACTTCACTCGGACCGCTTTGTCGGTCCTCACCCATCACACCTGAAGTGCACCATTTTACGAGCGACATCCTTTGTACAACAAATCTCTCCTTAGTTAAATCATAAGCCAAATGCTTCCTCCAACATTCTAGCATTAAACAATCCTTTTCAAAACAGAGTTTCTATACAAGTAAAAATTTTCCGATTTGAGTTTGATTCCAAAACCTTTTTCTCACAATCCAAATTTTCTTAATGAAAATCACGAGTCTCACATCAAGGTAATCTACCCATTAAATTCAATGAAGTTCCAACTCATTTCTTGATGAATTCGGTCTAAGGAAAACTTCTCTAATTCAGCCGGTAGTCTATTCTTCATATCAAAGATTTGGAATTGGTCACGATGTTTTGCTTGATTTTTCAGACTCGAGAGATGGGCAAGTAATTTACTGGCCCACCATTCTCAAGTGATCTTGGTCCAATCATGAATTATTCGGTTTACTTCTAACTTTGATTCTTAAAGATTTTTCTTCTAATTAACTGATAAATTAATGGTGACCTCCAACCGTAAGGAAAAATCCATTTTTATAAAATTTCATTCTTTTTTATCACAATAGATTTAAAAATAGTTCTATTCAAATTTAATGGGATTTTATAAAAATAACTCTTTTTCCAATAATCCAATTATGAATACACATCATTTTACTAATTTATCCGCATAGACATATCTTAAAATATTCTTTTCATCAATTTGATCTTCAATATTAATATACCGTAATTTCCTACGTGAAATTATGGTGAAAACTTCTCTTTTACATTTATGCATTTTCTACGTAAAACACAATGAAAATTCCTCTTTTAATATCCATATTTTATGTCTAAAATTTCTCTTTTAACATTTGAAGGTTCGTATCTAGAATATCATGAGAATTCCTCTTTTTACATCTAAATTTATGCATGAAAATAATTATATCAAAATTTTCTCTTTTCTTTAATTAAATAAATATGCATAAATACTATAAAATTATTTTCCATAAATATGATAAAAATCATTCTTTTTGCATAAAATATCTAAACCTAGAATATGATAGGAATTTCTCTTTTTTTTAAAATAAAAATTATGCATAAAAATAGGATTTATATTTTTTTTTCTAAAAAATTTACCATAGCTTCGCTGCAATACTGAGAATATTCAATTTTCTATTTTAAAATAAATACTTGTAATGAAAATATGATAGGAACTCCTCTTTTAGACTAAAATTAAATTATGCATACAGAGTATAATTATAACCATAATTATGATTAATTCTCTTGATTAAACTAAAATAACCATTCCTCATTTCTAAAAATGTTAGCATAACCCTCTTTCAATTTAGGATGAGTTAATATGATTTTTCTATATCATAAACAAGTTTAAAAGAATTAATCATCATTTTTTTCTAGATTAAAAATCATAAAAATAACCAATCTCTTTCTCTAGCTTGTCAAGCCTAGAGTTTGGATTAAGATAAAGAGATTATCATTAAGAATCATCCTTCTACCAAGGATCTAGCCATAAGAATGACTAATCTTTCTCAAAGAGAGATTTTCTTAGAGAAAATATTATAATTAAGCATAGAGATTAACCTTAATCTAATTAAACATAATGAATCTTTGGAAAGCTTGATTTGAAAAAAAAGACATTGATTTGAAAGCTTCTCAAGCTTTAGAGGGTTGAGAAGAAGAAAATCATTGAGAGAATTGAAAAAAAACCATTAAATTAGGTTTACCTTTGAATTTGGCTTAATTCTTTGGCTAGAACTGAAGCCCCCAATCAAGTCCTTGGCCAACAAGAGGGGGAGGGTAATTTGCAAGAGAGGATGGAGAATATAGAAGCTCCAAAACTCCCAAGAGAAGAGGCAAATTAGAGGGATAATAGAAATATACTAATTTAGAGATAATACTGACATGGTATTGTTCAAAGATGAAAATACAAAGGAATGAGGGTCTATTTATAGGTGAGGGAGGCCACTAACCAAGTCCAACTGGGTTGTAGAGCCTTCTAGCTTTAGTTTGACCCGATTCAGACAAGATTTGGTAAGCAGGGTATCATTCACGCATTATGTGTATGTTTGAATGACTGAGCATGAAGAAAAAAATAGAAGGTATCAATCTTGCGCGTTCATAATCCAAAAAAGTTCACGTCATGAACTAATCCAAAAATGTTCACTCCACGAACCGATTCAAAAATGTTCACGCTGTGAACTGGTTCAAAAAAATTCACGTCGTAAGCCAACCCAAAAAAGTTCACGCCGCGAAAACTGGCTCACAAAGGTTCACGTCATGAGAAACAGTCATTTCTCACGGGCCGATCGAAAGATGCCACGTGGTTTTCTTCATTAAGGCAACCGCCCTATCCGACGACTGCGTTATAAAATTCAAATTTCTTTTCTTTTTCATCATTTTACATCGTGTAACCATCACTTCTCGCTTGTGTTCCCGCTTTTGATCGTTGTGCATCGTCCGCTCAGATTTTCGTGCTATAATTGACTATCATCTATTGAGGTGGGAGATTGGTCCATTGCCTTTTCATATTATTTTTCCTTTTTTATTTTTTGATCTTCATGATATGATCAATATCTTCTCAATAATAATTGTTGTACATAAATAACACCCGAATTATAGTTATTCTGAACATTTCTTTATTGTATATCAACACTTGCATGATGCACAGTCTTTAATAACGAAGAAAAAATGGAAAACCAATATACAATAACAAAAATCTACACCTTCACTAAGGTTTCACGGGACTACCACACTTGTAGTTTCACGAAACCTCAATTTTGCGAAACTGTAGTTTCACGGAACCTCAGTTTCACAAAACTGTAGTTTCACAGAACCTCACCGATTCACAAAACCTCACGTCATGAAACTGTAGTTTCACGGAACCTCACAGTTTCACAGAACCTCACCGGTTCACGAAACCTCACTTTACGGAACCTCACCTCACAAAACCTCACTTCACGTAACTGTAGTTTCACGGAACCTAACTTCATGGAACCTCACTTGTTCATGAAACCTCACTTCACGAAACCTCACTTCACAAAACCGCACAGGTTCACGAAACCTGACTTCACGAAATCTCACTTCACGTAACTGTAGCTTCACGGAACTTGATTTCACGGAACCTGAGTTCATGTTACCACTTTTCACGGAACTTGATTTCATGGAACTTGAGTTCATGTTACCACTTTTCATGGGACAAATTCTCACGACCTGCAGGTTCACAAAACTACTCAGACCCTGCACCTTCACGCCACAGCTTTCACCATTAATGCACCTTGTGATTACTCCTACACTAACACACTTCTCATTTCAACTAACCGGTTACCCATTGACCAAAATATTTATTTTAAAAAAGGAAAAAAAAAAAGAAAAAGAAAAAGAAAATGGTACCTACCCCACCAGTCGGGAGACTAATGTGCTGTTCATGTACAAATGTTGGCCTCGGAATCAGAAGCTGTAGAGACCCCAGCTGCCACTCAAGCCAGCGCTACAGGCTCCCCAGCAAGTCAAAAAAAGAAACCAGTGTGGCCATCATCAGCAAAGACGCCCTTACAGCCCATGGAAAGGTCGCACAACATTACCACAGCCCAAAGTGCCTCCAAGTTATGGAAGAGGCAGAAGTCAAGGCGAAGCTGAAAAAGGCAGGCTTGGGAAGAATGGCGCAAATACTCCCAAGAAGCATCGACACAGAGCTCTGCACCGAATACATAAAGACCTATGACAAAGGCTCCAAGCGGGGCACTATCACAAAGGCTGACGGCACTACAGAGCATCTCCTGATCACAGAAGAGCTCATACATGATGCTCTACAGATCCTGCCAACAGTCAAAGTCCACTCCCATGCATTCGACAAAATGCCTCTAGATGCAATGCTAAAGAACAATTCTTATAATTCCAATGGGGTCGAGTACAAGAATATCCATAATGAGGCTATAGAGAAAGCCTACAGGGCCATGTCACTAATAATGCGGGTCAAGCCAGTGGATAGATACAACAGGGTGCCTTTGAACAAAATCGCTAAGGTACATGAAGAGAAGGAAGAGGACTGGGCCTACTATATTCCTAGAGAGATGGAGAACTATCTGAAGGCTCACCAGTCCAAGATTTGCAACCCGTACCTACTCACCCAAGTTCTTAATCATGTGGTAAAAAGGCCTCTCCTAGAGCCCGAACCAGTGGAGCACCTACAACTGGCACTACTTCCAGAGCAACCAACACTGACAGAAATGCAAGAGGGGCAAGCTGTCTTAATGGAGACCTAGGCAATAATGAAGGAGATAAAGAAAGGGAGAAAGAAGAAGACATAAAAGAAAATGAGGGGGATCATCCCCAATATAGCTACCGAATCACAAAGATTAGAAGCGGAGGTGGCACACAGGAAATCAGAACATACCAAGAAACATTACAAGAAACCACAATCAGCCAAGCCACATAAGAGCCCATGTAGCAAGTTACTCCCCCACGACCCCGGCACAACTAATATTCACGGACCTATCCCCACTTAAAGATTCAGCTCTGGCAGACACATGAACAGAGATAGCACCCGAACAAGCAGCATCAGTAGAGCAGTACAGGCTGAGGAAACACAAGACATTAAGGCGGCAACATCTCCAGTACATGAACCAGTAGCCCATAATGATGCAAGCAAAAGACCAAGGAGTGCAAAGACATCAAGCCTAAGAAAAAGAAGGCAGTTTGGAAGATGAGGAAAGAATACGCCAGCTGGCCTCCCTACAAAAAGTCGACTATCAACAATTCATGCAAGAAACAATGGAAGGTTTGGAAACCTTAAAGGACCACTTGGTAGCAACTGAAGCGACACAGAAAGATGTCATAATGAAAAGATTAAAGGCCACGGAGGAGCAAGAGAATAGATATAAAGCACTAGAGAGCAATAATATGGTCCTCATCCAAACCATTGTACAAAGGATCAAAGAAAATGCAGACCTCAAGGCAAAGTTAGAACAAGCTAAAGAGAAACTTCAAAAGGAGATCACCCATACCCATGAGCTTATAGCGCTTCATGCCCACCAAATACAAGAGCTCCAACACAATTCCAAGGTGAAAGAAGAGGAGCTGCAACGTCAGATCCAACAACTATCCTCAAATCTAAAAGCAACGAAGGACAAGGCCACTCACTTACAACAAGAGAGAGATCGCTTAGTTTGGATTGCCTCCCTATTTAGATCGCTGGATTGCCTACCTTTCAGTGGATCATTACTTGTTCCCATTTTTTATCGTGGATACTTTCGATCATTGATATTATCTTTAGATCGTTTTGACAATCCAAATCGCACTATATTAAGATCATCGACTCAAATCCTCAGATTGTCATTGTCAAAATATTCAAATTGCTAGATTTCAAGATCATTGCTTGTTGAGATCGTTGTCTATTCGGATCATTCGGCTTCAAGGTCACCCACCATCGATCATATGGATTGTCAATCTAACTATATTCCAAAGAGTGGAAAAAACAAAAATGGAATTCATAATTGCATTGTTCATATACATTTTGCATGTTTTTGTTTTCCTTTTTAAGTTTAATACTTTCTTGACAAAAATTTGGGAAAAAAACTCATAAAAATTCATTTAAAAAACTCAAAAATCATAAAATCATCATAAAAAGAACTTTCGTAAGCGATTCTAGCACTAGATCAAGTGCTTATACATTTGTGATCAAGTCAAATCATTACCTAATACTATTTTAACCCGGATTTAAATACGAGACTTCATCTCACGCTAATGTTAAAAAGTGGTACTACACCCCCATAACCGAAAACAATAGTGAGGTGCTCATGTATGCTCCTAGGTGGCCTATCTAGCAATTGGGGTGGGTGATGATTCCCTAGCCTCTAGTTCACATGTGGAGATTAAAGTCAGGTGCCAGGTCACAAGGCATCAGAATTACATGCTAGCAACGTTTAATATCCTCTCCCCTCTCGAAAAAACCACACCAACTAGGTGTCTTCCTGGACCTACTTCAAAATGGTGGCCTTAAGGGCCTTGGGCCAGTGCACCCAGATGTGGGCCAGTGCAATAGAACTCGTGGGCCTCTAGGACCTAGGTGGCCAAAAAGCAGAGACAACCCCAATTGTGTAGAAGTGAAGGCTAAGGTATTGGGTGAAGTTCCCATGTAGTAGTTTAACAACACCCCTATTTGGATTTTTGACATTAAATGCTCCATCCAGCATGTAGAATTCAAACGATCTATTTTCTTCTTGGCATCTTCTTTTGAACTATAGAAGGTGGCCAAAAAGCACCAATTGTGTAGAAGTGACGGCGGCTAAGGGGCCTGTTCACACGAGGAGGAAGGAGCCCAACTGGTCATCCACTAGAGGTCGGCTGGGGAGTTCACGCCACCTGTTTTGTTTAACACAAAGTGGTCCACTGGTGCATGTGTTGAACTCAATTTCGAACGGACGGTTACACCTAGGCTCTCGGATACATTTGGTAAATTTGAGACCTTCACCTTCTCGCCATCGAAAGTTGTCTTATCTCTGCGCTCAGGTGGTCGCCATCTTGCCTGCTGTAGCCGATGATACAGGCCAGGGGATAAAGCACGTGTGACCTCAAATCCCACTGGAGGTCGGCCAGCTGGTGTTGTGTGAACAAGCCCAAGGTATTGGGTGAAGCTCCCATGTAGTAGTTTAACAACACCCCTATTTGGATTTTTGACATTAAATGCTCCATCAAACATGCAGAATTCAAACGATCTATTTTCTTCTTGGCATCTTCTTTTGAAGTATAGAAAACTCAACTCTGCCCATTTGTGGATCTTGGTTCCATTAAAATTTATTGGGGCTGGGGGAGCTTCACCTTATCAAGGCAAAGGTAAGGGCCCTTTGAAACCCTGTTTTCAAAGGTTACTTTCTAACTTTCTTCGCAAGTTGGAACTGGGATGCAAATTGCAGCACCGTTTACTTTGGAGGCTCGGGCCCCTCGGGGGCCGTTTACTTTAAGAGCGATTCGTGTTTTAGTTATAGCACTGCGGTGCACGTGCCAGTGCACCAGGTCCAGACCCACTGCCCAGCCTGCAGCCGCCTGGGCCCGCGTGTCTATGGCCTTCGTAGTAGTTACTAGTGATGAGTCGTGAGTCATGACCCTTTCACCCTTCGCTCTTGCGAGCTCTCTGTGTAACCTCCCTACTCAACCCCTGCCCTCATTGCTTTTCTTCCTGACTTACCCACAGGCTTTGCAGCAGTTTGCTTCGTCTCTTTCACCTTCGTACTGCTTATATCTGCTCATTGCTCAGCTTCAACTTTGAAGACTACTTTTGAATGTCTCTACTCTCTACCACCTGCAGGCAGGCGTACAGGTTAAGATTCTGAAGCAGTCCGCCTGAAGCTGCGACCCAAACGCGCCCTGCGTTTCGCTTTCACGAAGTAAGAGCCCCCTGGTCTACCTCCGTGTCTACCTTCAAGATTTGATACTATCTCTCACTTTCAGGCAAAATTCGGAATCTGGCCTTTTTCAAGCATGCGTTACTCGCCCTCATGAAAGGGGGTCCAAGCTGTTGTCTTTACTCCATGATTGTTTAAGGAATGGCCAGGGGGGGGGCTAGTTAGCCTAGCGAATCGCGAGTCGCGACATAGCATTTCTCTGTTCCAGTCTAAGGACAACACTCTGAAGCCCACATTGCGTGAGGGCGCAGTTAGCCTAACGGTAGAGCTTTCGTGTGCTCTACATTCGGGGGTGTGAGTTCCAAACGTACGATTAAAGAATTGAATTTATCGACCCCCCCAACCTGATCATCTTTAGATCCGAAATTCTGTACATGACCATAGTTAAAGATTGGCTTGCAATTAGAACGTAGCTGGTTTACATTAATTAGTCAGTAGATGGTGAAGACGGTGAATGGTCGTGTGGACCATCCATGTCCTCATTATATTGATCATCACCAACAATCAAGCGCCTCATTACAAAGCTCGGCGCCGTTTCGCATTATGGGAGACTCTAATTTATGTGTACTTTGAGGTGTTTGTTGAGTGACGATCGAACTGACGCAAAGCTGTTCGTTTTGTTGCAGGTGATGTTAGTGTGTATAGGCGGCAATCCTTGCTACTGTAGATTGGTTTAGCGCCTTTCATTAGTAGCTCTGGCTGTGGCGTATGATTAAGGGCATCCATATGGCATAGCCGGCCTAGATGCTTCTTTTGCTTCTATCTTGGCTTTCTTGGTGATTAACTTGTACTGATTAGAATGTAACCCTGCAGGTCACGTTTGAAGGTGATCAGGCATTGGGCTCTGGGGATTATGCGGTGAAGGGGGAGATGATGGAGAGGTTAGAGTGGTGGACGTCTGCACACAGTGTTTGATGCAACAGCTTTTGATGACTTTACATGGGTGCGCGCTACAAGAGGAGAATATAGGAAGATGGGTATTGGAGTGAAGGGGACATGGGCAACTGCATTTGCAAGTATGCCTGCTTCCGCCACCGACAGCCGCGCATGTGGGTTTGTTGTGCCCAGTTTGCAGGCAAGCTAAACGAGAGCCCCAATCTGAAGTCCCTCATTTTCTACCACGACGAGGCAGACTCCAAGGAGAGCTTCCTGGAGAGTTCAGACAGGGACGACGCCCGGTCCAGCTTCCATTCCCAAGCGTCTGCCTGGACGTGCACCGCCCACGACCAGGTTGCGCAGATCGGCCTACCTCCAGGTCTTTCACACGACAACAGGGACAAGGTGGACGGCCTGATCATAGAAGCCGATCTCTTTGCCTTGGAGGGCATTGCCAAAACCTTTGATTTTCCCACCTGGGCGGCTGGTGCCCCCGATACGCTCTGCGACTGCCAGAAGCACAAGGGCAACAAGCAACTCAGCGAATGCTTTGTCATCGGAAAGCTCGTCAATGGAGGCAAGCCTGCTGCAGAGCGCCTCAAAGTGAGCATCTCCAGAACTCACCTGCGGGTCTACACCGTGACATGGAACATGAACGGCAAGGTAATTGTTCTTTTGTCCTGTGGATATCCTCGTTTTCTATCGTAGTTTGTGAAGCTCATGTATGGATTCTGTGTTCACAGAAGGCAGCACTTCAAGACCTTGCCAAACTCGCTGCATCTCTTGACAACGAGCAATACGACTTGTTTGTAGTGGGGCTGCAAGAGGTCCCAAGCTGTGATGCGGAGAGTCTTCTGATGGAGGCATTTGGTGAAGGCCACAGGTGAACAATTTCACACACACACACATACACCCAAAAACACACTGTCCCACACCCCCCCAAAAACACGCTCTCTCACACACGCATCCAAGTGCCCATTTGTAGTTCTAACTCTCCTCATGGGGCTTTGTCCATAGCCTTGTTGCCACAGCTGCCATGATTTCGCTCCAGCTCTTCGTCATCAGCAGGAAGATTTTAGAGGCACATTTTGAAGGTATTCTCATTGTGATGATTTTTGCTTCTTTTTACGCATAGAAGGGGGAAGCTTTTTGTTTAACATTCTCGTGCTTTTTTATATTGGGCGCAGATGTTAGAGTAGATAAAGTAGGGGGTGGAGGCTTTGGAGCTGTTGTTAGGCGCCAGAAGGGAGCTGTGGCCGTTTCTTTCAAGTTCAAAGAGGCTGCATTTCTCTTCATAGCATCTCACCTCTCGCGTAAGCTGATTTGCATACTTTGATTAATTGTGCTCAAATAAATGGTGTATTGTGAGCTGCATTAATAGATATTGGCTTCATTTCATTACTTATGCTATGTGCATTGAGATATACTGGTTTCGGTACAACGTTGAGAGCTTGTCCACTGAAATATACTGGTTTCGCTACAACGTTGAGAGCTTGTACATTGAAATATGACACTGTGAGCCATGACCTCTGAGACATTTCAGCATTGATATGCAATGGCCTTCTTACTTATGCTATGTGCAATTGTGAGTCATGTCCACATAGATCATTATGTTTGAGCATTAATATTGCGTTCAATAGTATGCTAATACAACGTCAGCTACAGCGTTTCCGACAGGTGTATTATCTTCTCTGTACCTGTGTCTAAACTTAATGCCTTAATAATCTTGTTTCTGTTATTTGGTAGGATATGTGATGTGCAATGTGACACCCACATTAAGTTTGAGAAGAATTGAGTGATGGAGATTAATTTTCTAAATGCGTTCAGTGCAGCTCACGAGAGCAACGTAGAAGAGAGGAACTCTCAGTTTCAACGCATCAGCCAGTCCCTCTTTTCTTCTAGGTCGCCCTCACCCAGGCTGTCCTCGTGTTTGAATGCTTCTGTGGAGGATGACACAGCAAGCACCTACAATATTAAAGGAAGCGAGACCCTGAACACTAGTACTACTGCAGTTGAGGACTCGGACCTTGTTGTATGGCTCGGTGATCTCAACTACAGGATACAGGACCATAGGAGCCTTGTGGATGCATTGATTAATCAGAATCTCTTCAAGGTACACATTTCATTTCAATTGAAATCTCTCAAAGGTACTCGACATCTCTTCTCATTTTATATGTAGATATATAATACCATCACAAAAGGATTCTCTTTTTGATGTCGTCACAAAAGACCTGTTGTAAATAGTAAATACTGTTTCCATGATAAAGTATACGTTCTTGTATTAAAGAAAGGCAGAGAAGTCATCACATTTCTTTTCTGAAGGACCTCCAAAGGTAGATTCCAGCTCATGTGGTCTCATCAAATTCAAGACTTGTTGCGAAACCCTTCACACATTGTTGCTTTCGTGAAAGACATCATTGTGTGTGAGCATTGCAATGTTGTCTTTGTTAAGGGGCTTAGGGAGCAATGACAAAAGCTAAGAGCAACGTGTGTGTCTCTCTCTCTCTCTCTCCCCCCCCCCAAACGTTGTCTCTCTCTCTCTCTCCCCCCTTCTCTCTCTGGGGGCAATGAAGGCAGCCCTCTTGTAAGTGATTATGGTAACATTGGAAGCCACTAAACATGCCCATTGGAGCCCCATTTGTGTGTGATTATGTTTACATTAGGTAGATTCCAAGTCCCCTCAACTTCTCTCTTTTTTCTCTCTTTAGTCCAACAGAGGCAACCCCTTGTATGTGATCACTGATTATGGTGCCCTCGGAGCCTGAACTAAAATAAGTAAATTCAATGCATTGTAGTCTCTATGGCACAAGGATCAATTGTCAAGGGAGATTGAAAGAGGGCATGTTTTCAAAGGCTTTCGGGAAGGCCCTTTATCTTTCCGCCCCACTTACAAGTATGATGTTGGAACGGATAACTACGACACGAGCCCAAAGGTTGGTATTCAAAGTTCAAACCTTATGTAACGGTATCGTTTTTTTAAACCCAAAAGGGTTTTTAATTGTTTAAAAATGAACGTTTTAAGAAATGTTGTTTTTTAAACCCAAAAGGGTTTTTAATTGTTTAAAAATGAACGTTTTAAGAAATGTTGTTTTTTTCTTTAAATAAAAAAATTTGTAGGAAAGGGTGCCATCGTGGACCGACCGGATTTTGTACAAAGTGAAAGAGGGAAAGGGCTGCATTAAAGTCGACGTGTGCGACTACGACGCCATTGAGTCCATCAAAAGCTCGGATCACCGGCCAGTAAAAGCCGTTTTTACTTTGAGCCCATGGTGAAGGAGGGGAGTGGCCAGGAAGTCATTTTGATGGAATTCACTGGAATGGGGGGGCACATTCTTTAAAATTGATATAAAGCCTCGCACAGAATTACCATCCCTTTAGATTGTATAGTGAAAGGCTTTCCCATTTCTTGAAGCTTTCTCTCCGTGCAGTATATATAAATATACATGTATATATTTTTTTAAAATTTAAATGGAGGGGGGAATTTTTTAAAAAAAAAAGCTTATACAAAATTTTCGAGTGTGTTTGGCATTTGTTTGCCGTTTGGGGTTGGATTCTGGACCCCGTCGTGGTCTTGTCCCTTTCATGAGAAGCCAGCAAAGCAGTGTCTGTATGTACACACACATTTATTCTGATTAGGCAAACAGCCCAACGGTCCAACCCCACCGTTGAGCATTTTTGTCGCAACGCGTGGTCGCTGGTGCTGCTGCGCTGTTCTGGGGGGGAGAGTGAGCCATTAAATAAATGGGGAGAGATTCGATTCGAGTTTTGTCCGGCCCTTGCCCTCCCACTGCCCAGTTGCTTTTGTCTGTTTCCCCTTTATTCCTCATTCTTTTGTACTTCCGGTGTGAATGTGTTATGATATTTCTTTTGCTTTGTAGATTATGTGTGCCAAATACTCTTATCTTCTTGCAGGATCGGATTTTGCATCTCTCAGTCTAATTAACTAACCCGAAAAGCTCCTTATAATTGAACTCAAGACTCAGCAATCAAAATACAAAATCAATTTTCTATTTTTGGCGTTAACATCGTTGTGCGTAATTTCTACTTACTGGTCGAACAGCATGTAAAGAGGAGCCATGTACACCTTCACGGAGGAAAACTCAATGCGGCTAGCTGTTCGGAAAAAAATTATTTTTTCAAAAAAGTTTATCTAAAAATTGTATAATTATTTATAAAAGAAAATTCTCAAATCTAAAGTTTTTGCTCTATAATTTTTCAAAATCTGTGTAAGATTTTTTTTTTCAACTCCTCAAAATGTCCGGTTTCTTTTTCTGTAATCAATCTCTTATTCAGAATGATAACAGATCTTGTTTCTATCTGTTTTGGCTTAGAAAGACATAATTCAGTTTTTAGATATATTTGGATGAAAAAATATTTTTTTTATTAAAATGATTTTTTCTTAAATAGAAATTCAAAAAGAACTTTTCAGTGTGCAGTTGGAATAAATTGAAAATAAGTAAAAAGGACTTTAGCTTGAGTGTGCAGATTTTTTAAAAATTTTGGATTAAGATTTTTACGGACTAATAAGATTAATCCAAATGTAAAGAGGAGATAAATTGAAGAATAAAAGATTTTTTTTTTAAAATAAGTAAATACTTACATAAGACGAAGAGTTGACTAAGGACAAGGTCATTAGTTAAAAAAGAAGAGATATTTAGAAGAAATGATGTATTTTTTACACCTTAGTGTGGGAAATTTTTTTCCTGAAGGAGGCGTCTATTCTACATGTGGATGAGTTTTAAACTCACAAATAATGAGATATTTTTATCTCTCCTCTCTTCTGTTTCAACTAGAACCAAAAAGTAAGTTGAACTAAGCTAAAAATGATCAAAAAGTGACCAAACTGATCTGAAAAATTTTAGAATCAATTTGCTTGGTTAGAGGCTCTCTTTTTTTCATAAATAGAAACCTCCTCCCTTGTAAAAGGTTAATAGTGTTTATGCAATGTTATCCTACTCTTTCCCAGAGCTAAAAACATTGAATTCATTGATAATTCACTTGTTTTTTGTTAATTCCTCTACAAAGAATTGGTGGTCACTCTTGATCCAAGCAAGAGTAGAACTCTCAATCTCTCAAGCCAAAGGAAAGCTCACAAAACTCCATGTAAGTTAGAATTTCTATTTTTTTAAAATTTTATTCTATGGTTTTTTAATTTCTTGCTTCTTTTAAATTAAAATTAGATGTTATGCCTTGATGGAAAGGCTTCCTCCTTCTCTTCTCTTTGAATTCAGTCCTTCTTTATCCAAGATGTGTAATCAAATAAATAGAGTTAAACTTTTCGTATTGTTACTCTATTTAAAAAAATGAGAATTGATTAGATTAGAATGCTAAATTCATCTTGGAGTAGATTCTAAGTAGATTTAGAATGTAAAAATTGAAAAATGGTCAGCCATACGAAGGAGGTTATAGCAAAATTTTTTAAAATTTTGTAGAAATAAGTTTTATCTTTATGTTATTCAAAAAGAGCAATCCCCTCCGTTTTTGTATTCTAAAAGTGTGATTTTCATTAGAATTAATTTCTATGCATAAAAAGATGTATATTGGATATTTTTATTATTATAAAAGTATGATTTTTATTAGATTTAAATTTTATGCATGGAAAGATGTAAATTAAAAATTTTTTTATTATAAAAAAGTTATTTTCATCAGAATTAATTTCTATGCATAGAAAGATGCATATTAGAAATTCTTTTTATTATAAAAGAGTTATTCTCATTTAATTTTGATTTTATGTATAAAAAGGAATTTATTTTACAAAACCACAATGAGGATGGATGGGACGAGTCCCTGTATTGATGTTCATAACTGAAATAACGTTACTGACTTCAGCAAATCACTCTATGAGATTAGTGGATTGTGCTGACAGATTGTTGCTATTAACACTTGACCTAGTGGATCAAGTTAAGGGATGACAAATTAAAAATCTATAAAATTGAAATCTCCCATGGAGGACTATTCAGATGGAAATTTCGGTCTAATAGACCATTATTGTGTTAAAGATATGAATGATATGTTCTGAATGAATTGTTATCTGATAATACAAGTATCTTTATCCCACGATTCTATGGGGAGCCGACCTATCTAAAGAACCCAAAAGTCAGATGAATCAAAAATCGGATTTGAATAATAAATAAAAGGGACTTAACAAGATTTTTCGTATTGATAGGAACATGGACCGAGGTCGTCGTGGGTGGTAGAAATGATAACCCCCAACTCAATGAGAAAGAGCTGATGTTCATAAAACTCTTCATAGTTCGCAGCCTGGACCTTTTAAGGGTGAAGGGAAAAATTTGAGCGAGGCTGTGGAGAAGTGGATCGAAGCAATGGAAGAGTACTTTGATATCACCGCGTATAATGAGAAGAGCAAAATGGCTCTTGCAAGGCTGAAGATAGTAGAAACAGTTAGAGTGGCATGGAGAAACTACTACGAGACAAACCGTATGGATCGGAATACCCAGACATGGAATGATCTCAAAATTCACCTAAGGACGAGGTTCTGTCCTCCCGGCTTTTTGAAAACAAAGATGAACGAATTCTTAGAGCTAACCCAGGGGAGCAGAACTATTGAAGTATATCACCATTGCTCTCCTCCTCAAATACTCGCCAAATGAAAAACAGCTGATGGCCAGGTTCATTCGGGGACTGAACGAACCTTTGAATATTTTGGTGAAGAATGCCAAGCCAGTTTCCAAGGCCGAAGCAGTGCGGATGGCGAAGGGTTTCTCCAAGGCCTTTGATGCCAAGGTCCCACCAAAGCTAGCACCATCACCTTTTAAAAGGTTTTTAGTTCTAGAAAGTGATTCCAGCCTTCCACCTCCTAAGAGATATCAGGGTCAAGCCCAGGATATGGGAAGTTCTAGAATGGAAGAAATGTCCTTTTCTCAAAACTCAATCCCTTGGAATTCAACTACAGAAGTTCTACCCTTGAACAAGAGAGTGAAATGCTATAACCATCAAGGATTTGGACATCGCAGTATGGATTGTCCAACTCCTTTTGGATCAAGGTTTTGAGGGCAGGGAAATCAGGGATCAAGATTCCAGACTCCAGCTCCTTCCTTTCAGAGTAATCAAGTTTCTATCCGCCAAATTCAAGGAAATCCCAGAGGTAGACCCTCTAACCAACCCGCAGTTTCAAACCATCAAGGATTTGGACATCACAGTATGGATTGTCCAACTCCTTTTGGATCAAGGTTTTGAGGGCAGGGAAATCAGGGATCAAGATTCCAGACTCCAGCTCCGGTTTCTATCCAAATTCAGGAAAATCCCAGAGGTAGACTCTCTAACCAACCCGCAGTTTCAAACCAAAGTAATGCAAAACCTCTGCCTCTCAGAATAGGGGAAGTCAAAGAGAGTTGTTCCCAAATCGGCCGTCCACTTCCAAGGCAGTAACGCTGGAAGTGATTGAAGAAGAAGATGAAGATGAAAGAGATTATACTCCACCTACGAGATGAGGACATCTCGCATTTTTTAAGTGGGGTAGGATGTAAGATTCCTCCCCTAGCCCCTCAAAATGTCCAGTTTCTCCTCCTGTAATCAATCCCCTATTCAGAATAATAACAAATCTTTTTTTTATTTGGCCTAGAGAGAGAAAATATTCTAGAGAGAGATAATTCAGTTTCTAGATATCTTTAGATGGAAAAATATCCCTTCTTAGTAAAATGATTTTCCCTGAAACAGAAATTCAAAAAGAACTTTCCAGTGTGCAATTGGAATAAATTAAAAATAGGTAAAAAGGACCTTAGCCTGAGGGTCCAGATTTTTTGAAAATTTTGGAGTAAGGTTCCTATGGACCAATAAGATTAATCCAAATGTAGGGAGGAGATAAATTGAAGAATAAAAGAAAAATCTCCCAAAAATAAGTAAATACTCACATACGATGAAGAGTTGACTCTAAGGACAAGGTTATTAGTTAAAAAAGAAGAGATATTTAGAGAAAATGATGCATTTTTGACACCTCAGTGTGTGGGGAATTTTCCTCATGAAGGAGGCACCTATTTCACATGTGTGGATGAATTTTAAACTCACAAATAATGAGATATTTTTATCTCTCCTCTCTCCTCTCTCTTGTTTCAACTAGAACCAAAAAGTAAGCTAAACTGACCTAAAAATAGTCAAAAAGTGACCAAACTGATCTGAAAAATTCTAGAATCAGTTTGCTTGGTTAGAGGCTCACTTTTTCCTATAAATAGAAGTCTCCCCCTTGTAAAAGGTTAATAGTGTTTATGCACTGTTACTCTCCTCCCTAGAGCCAAAAACATTGAATTCATTGATAATTCACTTGTTTTTGGCTAATCCCTCTACAAAGAATTGGTGGCCACTCTTGATCCAAGCAAGAGTAGAACCCTCAATCCCTCGAGCTTAGAAAAATCACAAGAAAAATGAGTCAAAAATCAAATTTTAGGAATCTTGCTGTGGCTCGGGTCGCATGTACATTATGCGATGATCTGGATCGCATGGGAACAAGGATAGCTTGATAAATTTGAATATTTATTTTCTAAAATTCTATTCTATGGTTTTCTGATTTCTTGCTTCTTTTAAATTAAAATTGGATGTTATGCCTTGATGGAAAGGCTTCCCCCTTCTCTTCATTGAGATCAGCCCTTCTTTATCTACCAAGATGTGTAATCAAATAAATAGAGTTAAACTTTTCGTATTGTTTACTCTTTTAAAAAAATGAGAATTGATTAGATTAGAACGCTAAATTTATCTGTGGTGGAGTAAATTCTAAGTAGATTTAGAATGTAAAAATTAAAAAATGGTTAGCCATACAAAGGAGGTTATGGGGTAAAATTTTCTTAAATTTTGTAGAAATAAGTTTTATCTTAATGTTATTCAAAAAGAGTAATCTCCTCCGTTTGTGTATTCTAAAAGTGTGATTTTTATTAGAATTAATTTCTATGCATAAAAAGATGCATATTGGATATTTTTTTATTATAAAAGTGTGATTTTTATTAGATTTAAATTCTATGCATAGAAAGATGCATATTAAAAATATTTTTATTATAAAAGTGTTATTTTCATTAGAATTAATTTCTATGCATAGAAAGATACATAAAGGATTTTTTTTAATTTCAAAAGAGTTATTCTCATTAATTTTGATTTTATGCATAGAAAGATGCATAAAGAAATTTATTTTTATTTCAAAAAGTGTTATTTTTATTAAAATTAATTTTATGCATAGAAAGATGCATAAAGGATTTATTTTTATTTTGAAAGTGTTATTTTTCTTAAAATTAAATTTACGCATTAATAGATGTATAAAAGGTTTTTGATAAAAGTGTTATTCCCACTGAAGTTGATTTTTATAAAAGAATGGATGGATGGATGTGATGTGAATCAGATAAATGTGAATGAAAGGATGGATGGATGGATGTGATGTGAATCAGGTAAATGTGAATGAATGGATGGATGGATGGATGTGATGTGAATAGATGTCATGTGAATCAGGATGTAATTGAAAGATATGGAATGGATGTGAATATATGTGAAAGAATGGATGTGGATGTATGTATGTGAAAGGATGGATGTTGATGTATGTGAAGAATGGAAATGGATGTATATGAAAGAATGGATGTGGATGTATGTATGTGAAAGGATGTATGTGGATGTATGTGAAAGGATAGATGTGGATGTGTATGTGATAAGTATGAATATGGATGTATGTGAAAGAATATATGTGGATGTGAATGTGATCGCCTGTGAATCGGGATGTGAATGAATGATAAGGGATGCGAATGAATGTGATGGCATGTGAATCGGGATGAGAATGAATGGTATGGGATGTGAATGAATGTGATGGTATGTGAATCAGGATGAGAATGTATGGTATAGGATGTGAATGAATGTGATAGCATGTGAATCAAGATGTGAATGAATGATAAGGGATGTGAATGAATGTGATAGCATGTGAATCATGATGAGAATGAATAATAAGGGATGTGAATGAATGTGATAGCCTGTGAATCGGGATGTGAATGAATGATAAGGGATGTGAATGAATATGATGGCATGTGAATCGGGATGAGAATGAATGGTATGGGATGTGAATGGATGTGATGTGATGTGAATCCGCGGATGTGAATGAATGAGATGTGATGTGAAATAGATGCGATGTAAACTGGATAGATGTTAATGAATGTGATATGATGAGATGTATGGGTAAATGCGAGTGGATGAGATATGATGAGATGTATGGGTAAATGCGAGTGGATGAGATATGATGAGATGTATGGGTAAATGCGAGTGGATGAGATATGATGAGGTTAATTGAGGAAAGATGTGTTGAGATGAAAAATGATGTGGAATGCATATGAAATGAATGTGGATTAAGTAATGTAGATTGATGTGGAAAGATGAGAGTTCGTTATAGAAATTGTATTTATGACTTGTTTTTAAATGACTGTTTTATGTCAAGAATGCTGGGGAAGCATTTTGACCGTCTTGTGAATGAGGTCGTGGAGACCTAGCTGATAAAGTTGCAACAGCTCACGGAGAGTCAACGGAGGACGTCTGCCTCGGTTCGGTTTAAATGGTGAGCTTTCGGTACTGTGGATGAGGGACCAAGGAAGCGGCCTATGAGTGAAGCGCTAGTGACCTGCGAAGGATCCTAGAGGGTGCTGACAATATGGTGCTCGGGCTCTAGGTCGCCGAAGATACCCACAAGTACGTTGGGAAAGATATTGAATAAGGAGTAGGAGTTGTTTTCTGAATTCGGGCATGGGTCTGGTTGATTGACCTTGTGTGGTCCTCAACGGATGAGTCCATGGCTTTTTTATATGGATCCGTTTGTTGATCTTCTGATCTTCAACAGAGATTCCATTTTGATATGTGAATATATTGCCAGTTACTATTAGCTAGGAACTATCGAAAAGGCTCCTGAGTGGATAGGTGGTGAATATATTGCCAATGATGCCATAGGTACACCGATGAAGGAATGATTGGAAATAAGGATTCAACTAGAGATTTTGAGGATTATGATCAGTGACTCAATGGTTTCATTAAATGATTGTTTTTAAAGATAGATGATACTGAGAAAAAGGTAATTTTTTATTGGGTGTGTAAGTGGTGTGACTAGTTTTAAGTTTGTCACTACAGTGGTTGGGCGGTTGGCTAAACCATGGGACTGGTGGATGGGGTTAGGCTGGACTGATGGATCCCTAAAATGAGACTAAATTTC
Organism: Cibotium barometz; assembly: GCF_041138505.1. Lineage (NCBI taxonomy): Eukaryota > Viridiplantae > Streptophyta > Polypodiopsida > Cyatheales > Cibotiaceae > Cibotium > Cibotium barometz. The sequence continues at coordinate 2,109,473 of NC_141109.1, forward strand.
TGTTGGTACGATAGATGAAGTAAATCCCGGATAAAATTTGTTCTATGGAAAAGAATCAACGGCTGTGCCTCTCAATGAGGAAAAAAGCGTTGGTCTCTATGATCCAAGTGTAATATTTTCCTTGATCTGACTATGGGACTTACGGGTTTGGTCAGATCAATTCAGTTAGTTAAGGATTTTGACTACGTTAGAGAAAAGTTATCCTAGTGGAATCGCCTATGCCTTTCGGGCAAGAGAAGTTTTTCTGGGTTTGGTTTTGGAAGAACCGATGGATTAGTCTCTTGTCCGGATATCCGTGAGCGAGGCCCCGAGTATGGGACCCTGGTCCGCGCAAGAAGTGCTACTTCCGCTACTAGCACCCCTGAATTCGTTGCGCGGTGGGGACAGGGATCTCACAGCTAGTATCAGAGCAATTTGGCTAAGGTGGATCAACCGAGAAGCCAAGAATGTCATAAATTTATGAAGTGACAGTAAAAGGTTGAAACTCATACAAATTGTTATTCGGAATGAAATTCTTAAATTGATAATTGGGTCTTCAGATGGAAGTACTGCAAATGTATGGAATCCCTGACTTGCTTGAGACCTAGACATGATGGTATTTACCTTATAGTTCCAAGGACCGTGACTACCCGTATATACCGAGGGTATAACTGCAGCTCTTTACTTTGGCAGTATATATGAGTAAACCTAAGATCTTGAAATTATAAGCTAAAATACTATCCAGATGATGAATTCAAATGTGGTTGATATGATTTTAAAATTCTGATTGAGAACTGATGAGTTGAATTGGATTCTGATTGAAAAATGACGATTCTTGAATTTTTGGTTGAAAAGCAATAAACTGAGCAAAACCACAATGAGGATGAATGGGACGAGTCCCTGTGTTGATGTTTATAACTGAAATGACGTTAATGACTTCAGCAAATCACTATGAGATTAGTGGCTTGTGCTGACAGATTGCTGCTGTTAACACTTGACCCAGTGGATTAAGTTAAGGGATGACAAATTAAAAATCTATAAAATTGAAATCCCCCATGGAGGATTGTTCAGATGAAAATTTTTCGGTCTAATAGACCATTATTGTGTTAAAGATATGAATGATATGTTCTGAATGAATTGTTATCTGATAATACGAGTATCTTTATCCCACGATTCTATGGGGAGCCGACCTATCTAAAGAACCCTAGAGTCAGATGAATCAAAAATCAGATTTGAATCATAAATAAAAGGGACTTAACAAGATTTTTCGTATTGATAGGAACATGGATCAAGGTCATCGTGGTAGAAATGATAACCCCCAACTCGATGAGGAAAAGCTCGACTTGGATGTTCGTAAAACTCTTCATAGTTCGAACCTTTTAAGGGTGAAGGGGAAAATTTGGGCGAGGCTGTGGTGGAGAAGTGGATCGAAGCAATGGAAGAGTACTTTGATGCCACCGAGTACAATGAGAAGAGCAATATGGCTCTTGCAAGGCTGAAGATAATAGAAACAGCCAGAGTGGCATGGAGAAACCACTACGAGACAAATCGTCTGGATCGGAACACCCAGACATGGAATGATCTCAAAATTTACCTAAGGACGAGGTTCTGTCCTCCCGGCTTTTTGGAAACAAAGATGAATGAATTCTTAGAGCTAACCAAGGGGAGCAGAACTATTGAAGTATATCACCAAGCGTTCGCTCTCCTCCTCAAATACTCGCCCCACCAGTTAATGAAGAACAGCTGCTGATGGCTAGGTTCATTTAGGGAGGTTCATTCAAGGACTGAACAAACCTTTGAATATTTTGGTGAAGAACGCCAAGCCAGTTTCCATGGCCGAAGCAGTGCGGATGGCGAAGGATTTCTCCAAGGCCTTTGATGTCAAGATCCCACCAAAGCCAGCACCATCACCTTTTAAAAGGTTTTTAGTTCTAGAAGGTGATTCCAACCTTCCATCGCCTAAGAGATATCAGGGTCAAGCCTAGGATATGGGAAGTTCCAAAATGGAAGAAATGTCCTTTTCCCGAAACTCAATCCCCTGGAATTCAACTACAGAAGTTCCACCCTTGAACAAGAGAGTGACATGTTATAACTGTCAAGGATTTGGACATCGCAGTATGGATTGTCCAACTCCTTTTGGATCAAGGTTTTCAGAGTAGGGAAATCAGGGATCAAGATTCTAGACTCCAACTCCTTCCTTCCAGCGTAATCAGGTTTCTATCTGCCAAATTCAGGGAAATCCCAGAGGTAGACCCTCTAACCAACCCGCAATTTCAAACCAAAGTAATGCAAAACCTCTGCCTCAGAATAGGGGAAGTCAAAGAGAGTTATTCCTAAATCGGCCGTCCACTTCCAAGGCAGTAATGCTGGAAGTGATTAAAGAAGAAGAAGAAGATGAAAGAGATAATACTCCACCTGAAAGAGATAATACTCCACCTGAAAGAGATCATACTCCACCTGAAAGAGATGAAAGAGATGAAAGAGATCATACTTCACCTGCGAGATGAGGACATCTCACATTTTTTAAGTGAGGTAGGATGTAAGATTCCTTCCCCAGCCCCTCAAAATGTCTAGTTTCTCTCCCTAATCAATCCCCTATTCAGAATAATAACAAATCTTGATTCTATCTGTTTTGGCTGTTTTGGCTTAGAGAGAGAAAATATTCTAGAGAGAGGTCATTCAGTTTCTAGATATCTTTGGATGGAAAAATATCCCTTCTTATTAAAATGATTTTCCCTGAAACAGAAATTCAAAAAGAACTTTCCAGTGTGCAATTGGAATAAATTGAAAATAGGTAAAAGGAGCTTAGCCTGAGGGTCTAGATTTTCTGAAAATTTTGGATTAAGGTTCCTATGGACCAATAAGATTAATCCAAATGTAGGGAGGAGATAAATTGAAGAATAAAAGAAAAATCTCCCAAAAATGAGTAAATACTCACATAAGATGAAGAGTTGACTAAGGACAAGGTTATTAGTTAAAAAAGAAGAGATATTTAGAGGAAATGATGCATTTTTGACACCTCAGTGTGGGGAATTTCCCTCATGAAGGAGGCACCTATTTCACATGTGTGGAGGCACCTATTTCACGTGTGTGGATGAATTTTAAACTCACAAATAATGAGATATTTCTATCTCTCCTCTCTCTTGTTTCAACTAGAACCAAAAAGTAAGCTAAACTGACCTAAAAATGGTCAAAAAGTGACCAAACTGATCTGGAAAATTCTAGAATCAGTTTGCTTAGGCTCACTTTTTCCTATAAATAGAAGCCTTCCTCCTTGTAAAAGGTTGATAGTGTTTATGCACTGTTACTCTACTCCTCCCTAGAGCCAAAAACATTGAATTCATTAATAATTCACTTCTTTTTGGCTAATTCCTCTACAAAGAATTGGTGGCCACTTTTGATCCAAGCAAGAGTAGAACCCTCAATCCCTCAAGCCAAAGGAAAGCTCACAAAACTCCATGTAAGTTAGAATTTCTATTTTTTTAAATTCTATTCTATGGTTTTCTGATTTCTTGCTTCTTTTAAATTAAAATTGGATGTTATGCCTTGATGGAAAGGCTTCCCCCTTCTCTTCATTGAATTCAACCATTCTTTATCCACCAAGATGTGTAATCAAATAAATAGAGTTAAACTTTTCGTATTGTTTACTCTTAAAAAAATGAGAATTGATTAGATAGAATGCTAAATTCATCTTGCAGTAAATTCTAAGTAGATTTAGAATGTAAAAATTAAAAAATGATCAGCCATACCTTATGGCAAAATTTTCTTAAATTTTGTAGAAATAAGTTTTATCTTTATGTTCTTTAAAAAGAGTAACCCCCTCCGTTTGTGTATTCTAAAAGTGTGATTTTCATTAGAATTAATTTCTATGCATAAAAAGATGCATATTGGATATTTTTTATTATAAAAGTGTGATTTTTATTAGATTTAAATTCTATGCATAGAAAGATGTATATTGGAAATATTTTTATTATAAAAGCTTTATTTTCATTAGAATTAATTTCTATGCATAGAAAGATGCATATTACAAATTATTTTTATTATAAAAGAGTTATTCTCATTTAATTTTGATTTTATGCATAGAAAGATGCATATTGAAAATTATTTTTATTATAAAAGAGTTATTCTCATTTAATATTGATTTTATGCATAGAAAGATGCATAAAGGAATTTATTTTTATTTCAAAAAGTGTTATTGTCATTAAAATTGATTTTATGCATAGAAAGATGCATAAAGGATTTATTTTTATTTTGAAAGTGTTATTTTTCTTAAAAATGAATTTATGCATAAATAGATGTATAAAAGGTTTTTGATAAAAGTGTTATTCCCACTCTATCTGATTTTTATAAAAGAATGGATGGATGGATGTGATGTGAATCAGATAAATGCGAATAAATGGATGGATGGATGTGATGTGAATCAGATAAATGTGAATGAATGGAGGGATGGATGTGATGTGAATAGATGTGATGAGATGTCATGTGAATCAGGATGTAATTGAATAATATGGGATGGATGTAGATGTAATTGAATGATATGGGATGGATGTAGATATATGTGAAAGAATGGATGTGGATGTATGTATGTGAAACGATGGATGTGGATGTATGTGAAGAATGGATGTGGATGTATGTGAAAGAATGGATGTGGATGTATGTATGTGAAAGGATGGATGTGGATGTATGTGAAAGGATAGATGTGGATGTGCATGTGATAAGTATGGATGTGGATGTATGTGTGGAAGAATATATGTGGATGTGAATGTGATAGCCTGTGAATCGGGATGTGAACGAATGATAAGGGATGTGAATGAATGTGATGGCATGTGAATCGAGATGAGAATGAATGGTATGGGATGTGAATGAATGTGACGGTATGTGAATCGGGATGAGAATGTATGGTATGGGATGTGAATGAATGTGATAGCATGTGAATCAGGATGTGAATGAATGATAAGGGATGTGAATGAATGTGATAGCATGTGAATCAGGATGTGAATGAATGATAAGGGATGTGAATGAATATGATAGCATGTGAATCAGGATGTGAATGAATGATAAGGGATGTGAACGAATGTGATAGCTTATGAATTGGGATGTGAATGAATGATAAGGGATGTGAATGAATGTGATGGCATGTGAATGAATGATAAGGGATGTGAATGAATGTGATGGCATGTGAATCGGGATGAGAATGAATGGTATGGGATGTGAATGGATGTGATGTGATGTGAATCGGGATTTGAATGAATGAGATGTGATGTGAAATGGATGTAATAAGATGCGATGTAAACTGGATAGATGTTAATGAATGTGATGTGATGAGATGCATGGGTAAATGCGAGTGGATGAGATCTGATGAGGTTAATTGAGGAAAGAAGTGTTGAGATGGTTCGGATTTGGAAGAACCGATGGATTAGTCTCTTGTCCGGATATCCGTGGTGGTGGGTGAGGCCCCGAGTGTGGGACCCTGGTCCGCGCAAGAAGTGCTGCTTCCGGTTATGCTAGCACCCCTGAATTCGTTGCACAGTTGGGACAAGGATCTCACAATCTGGAAGTATTTGTACCTTCAAGTTTTAAATTTGAAGGTATTTTCCAAAATATACAAGTGCAAACCTACACTAGACCTCGATTTTTTTCTAACACTTGACAATAAGCTCTCAAATATTTGGAGCTCACTTGCAAAAGTATAAATTTATAATTTTTGAAAGATCACATAATTTGGAAAAAAAAGTTAATTTACCTACATCATAAGAAAGCCAAGGTTTTTTGACATTACTAAATGTAGGCATGAAGGTTTTGCATGGTGTAAATATTTACAAGAAGGTTTTCAAAGGTAAGTTATCTAAATATAAAGGCTATACATGGTGCAAATATCTGACAAGAAGTTTTCAAAGGTTAAGTTATCTAGGTATAAAGGTTATACATGGTGTAAATAATTCACTAGAAGGTTTTCTAAGGTTAACTCCATCTCTTTAAGAGTTGCACAGGGGACTCAAGCAAAGTTAAGTGCACATTACCACTATATAATAATATACACCTTGGATACAATAATATTATATTCCTCTTGCAGCTTTGAAAATAGGAAGTTGTAAATTGATACATGTAAGTTGTAAATTGATACATGTAAGTTGTAACGCTTACGAGTGAGTGGTGAGTCCTTTTATTTTGTTTTCTTTTTGGTGGTGAATCGTGACTCGTGAGGCGTTTTCCTCTTACGTGCTCATGCTACACCCGCTGCACTCAGCAGTCACTTGTGTTACATGTATATATTTTATCATATATTTTTATGTTTAATGATTGTAGAAAAATATGCTTGACTTAATGTGTACAGAAATCGGCTTAATGGAATGTGCGAATGTGCACAAGGTTATTTTATGAGTTATTTTTGTTGGCCACGTACCAAATGTTTGTACAAATTATTTATGTACGCATTGCTATATTCCTATTACATATACTAGAAGAGTTTTGATTATTTACACTTAGTGTGTGAATAAGCTCTAATGCTTGAGTTATTTTTGTAAAAAGTGAAAAAGCAAAGCCCACTTTTGTATGCACAACTATTAATAGCTCCTTGGGCTATTTATTGAATAAAGCTCTCAAAATACTCATGTCATGGAAGTTGAGCTACACGCATAAGGGGGGAGATTGCACCCAATCATGTGTTCTTTGATTTTATGCTCTTGAGTTATGTTATGGTATCTATGGTTTATTTTTGTTATTTATTAATTTATAGATTTATCAATTTTCCATGTACCTTGGTCCTGTAATAGTGGTATTAGTGCAGGGCAAATTCATGTATTGAATTTGGGTCATGAAGACTTGAAGAAGAAAATTCAAGAAATTGAGTTTTACCAAAGGTTATTGGCTTGGAGCAAATTTTTTTGAAGGCTTTTTAACAAATTCAAAATACTTGCACGGGAAGAGGAAATCTACAAAAAGCCTATAGCAAGGATACAAAGACTTTGGACAAAGACATAGTTCATTCAAAAATCCAAGAGATAAAGAAAGAGAAAGTGTGAAAGACCTTTGGGCAAAAGAAGACATGGTTATGTGAATTTTGTACACCCATGGATATGATTGAAGATCAAGGGCAAGGAAAGAAGGTGGAAAACCACAAGAGGATTTACAGGAAACCACCCTCTTCAAGCAAAAGTGGTTTTCATGGATTCTCAACCTCTTCCTGATCCGTTCGTATATGGATGAAGTCTGCAATTGAAGGAGAATTGGGTTTAGCTTTTGGATTGCTAAACCACTGAGCACACAACAAAATTCTATAATGGAGGGCTCTCAAGTTTTCTTATCCCTTTCTCAAACAATATATGCTACCTTGGTGGTTTCCTCCTTTGAAGAGCAAAGAAAATCTTATATTATATATATATATATATATATATATATATATATATCCAATTAAATTTTCACTCTCCCTCCACAATTTGACGATGAGCATCAAATCGTGAGGGCTTCTCTTTTTCCCTTGGGTGACCGGTGACGGCGGCGATGACGGCGGTGAATTCAACCTGGAATTCTTCTTTTTTTGAAGTGCACTGGGCGCTTTTGGCAACCATGGAGAAGGTTTACAACAATCTTAAAAAGTTTACAAAAGCTTTAAAATAAAGCTTCTTCACATCTTCAAAGAGGATTTCAAATCTCAGTTGGTGGGCATCAAAGATTTCAGCACAATGACCAATACTTGGGCTTTATTTCCCGAAATTTTTTTGAAATTTTTTTCGCAACCTCTACAACAGATTGGTCAAATATCCAGTCACTTACCACTTTTGGATTTATCCTCTCCAACTCAAATCGAGGGTTTCAAAGAAGAAAAGGGACACAACTCAAGCGATATTCAAGAATTTCAGGATTGTAGAAAATTACACGGACTTCTTCATATTATTTGGAAGCCTCTTGCAACAAATATTTTCAGCGTTATTTCTCAATAAGTGGATAAAAACTTTGACATAGGTTTTTCTACAAAATATTACATCCATTTTCCAAACGAGTTATTGTTGGCCTTATTTCGGCATCAACAAAGTATTATCTTGGTTATCTTCTTCGACAATTTTTTAACTTTTTTTACGACTTCTTCAACGAGTTATTATTTGGATTTATTGTTGACATCAAGGCGTTATTGGATTATTATTCTTCGTTGGATGCCATCAACTTCGAGTCCTTCAACAAGGCTTCTTTTGAATATACGGGATTCAGATAAGTTTGTTATTTTTTTCTGCACTTTCATATTATTTTGCTTCATTCTTCTACAATGGCAACCTGTCCTCTACCCCCAATCATTTAAGAACAACTTCAGTCACTTCAAAATCATATTCTTGTTGAAAAGAAGTTGAGGATGGATTTAGAAGATAGGTATCCCGCAAAAAGAGGCATAGACATATCAATGCTACATCTTCAGATTCCAAGTGATTAAATTCAGAGAACCATACAAGCTACTCTCAGAGCTCAAGAGTCTACAAAAGAAAAGAAGATTAGCCTGCAAAGATTTACTTTTCATAATTTTGAAGGCAAGAAGGACACTTGCACCATACTTACTTGGCTCAGTCAACTAGATGATTATTTTTCAGAGGATAAATTCTCTAAGAAAGACAAAATCAAATGTGCTACTAATCACGGTGGACAATGCAACATTATGATGGAATGTCATCAGAACCAACAAGAGCACACTGAAATTTTGAAAGAGATTTCAGAAACTCATCAAGAAAGATTTTCTATCTTCATAATATAAAGCTAAGGCTCGACAACGATGGTCTATATTGAGACAGCTTGACAAAGAGAATATATCAGCTTATGTGCATAGGTTTTGGCAAACCTTGTTACAATACAGGTAATCGAGAAGGTTTGCACCACCAAGGATCAAAGAAGAAAGTTCATAGCAGGTTTGAAACCTACAATTCGATCAGAGGTAAATATGTTTCGACCACATTCTCTTAGCTTAGCTATTTCATTAGCCTTAAATTGTGAAAAGAAAAATGGTTTTCCTAAGAAACCAATTGCACACCAAACCTCGACATCAACATTTTTGAAGCCTAAACCCCCTCCGAAATCAATTGATACATCTCTTAATGACCGGAACACATGTATCGACACTAAGATAGATAAGTCACAAAAAGCTAATAAACATGATTCAAAGAAGTGTTACAGGTAACGAGATTGGACATATTGCATTAAATTGTCCGCAGAAGTCAAAGTTTATTTCACTTGGACTCAATATGATCAATCATGATGAAAAAGAAGAATACCATGACGACTACTCCGACTCTTGAGGTAATATATTATTTCATTTAATTATTTAACACATTTTGGTAAATTTCAAGGAGAGTTTTTATACATCAAAAGTAGAACTTCTTGACGGAACTGGCCCTTCCATCTTGAACTATACTTTATGAATTTTTCACTATGTATTAGTCTTGTGGTATGGGACACGAGATTAATCCTGTGTGAAGGGTTTCGATGTATAGTTATCTCTAGATCTGTTTGGGATAATTTCTGGTGGTATGGGACACTAAAATCTATTACACATAGAAGTCCTTGATACAATGTCTTTTATTATTATTAGAGAACATGACACTAGGGTCACAATCTAGGATGGATCTGAAGAGGATACTATTGACACCGAATCCACCCAATCAAAGGAAGAGAGCGATCAAGCAGCAAAATCAGACGAGCTTGCCCAAGAGGCACAAAGAGAGAAACCAACAACCCCTAAGGGGATTGGTGAGAATACCCAACTAGCTGAAGAGGAGGTAAGAAATCTTCAAGAATCTAAGGCCCTAGTGGAAGAGTGCCAATGACTTCATGAAGCCAAATTAAGGCCTAACCAGGCTAGGGATACAATGTATCCAAGAAACGAGCTGATAAGGGAAAGAGAATTGGATGTGCCTACTCCAATTCCAGAAGAGTATGAAGGAGGATCTCAAGGAGACCTTATGGTGGCAAGAATTTTTGAGGAGGCTAAGCAAGATGTGTCCATTCATTCATTCCCTAGGAGTGAATATGAGACACACATGTGGAAGGAGGCCTCACTTGCCAGAGAGCCAAGAGACATAGGCAGTCTCACAACTGTATTGTCCACTCCCGTCCAAATGCCATTGGGACAATTGCTACGTAGTTCACCAACATTGTGGGCAGGCATAAAAGAATGGGTAGAGAGAGGATTAAACCTAACGACCACTACATAAGAGACCCAGTCACCTCTAGCAGAAAGAAACTTAAAGCACACAGGGGAAAGAACACCTAGATTCATCAAGGTACCGGTCAATCAATTGGGACGGTATTATGAAAGTGATGACACTAATGCTACAATCCCCATTCATCATAAACGGTACCAAGCACTGGCTATCCTGGATGGAGGAGCGGGCGTTAGCATCATTACAAAATGATGTTGGGAGAATTGGAGAAAACTAGATCTGGAAAGAGCGGATCTTATCATTAAAATGGCAGACATAACATCTTCAAGACCCATAGGGCTTTTGAAGAATGTACGACTTAAACTCTTTACATTCCGCTACTATCATACATTTGTGGTAATGGACTTTCTATGCCAACCGAACTCATACGACATAATCTTGGGAAGACTCTTCAGAGGGAATCCAAATTGATGCATGATTGGGCATTAGACCACGTGTATGTTCGAAGGGACTTACAAATCTTAAAGATAGATTTGCGAATGTGGAAAGCACACCCAATGGAAGGGCAACTATTTGGTAATGACTCGGTCACCACTGAGCGAACCACATCCATACAAGTATGCCAGCTAACGGTAGAATTTTCAAAGGAGGAAGAAGAAGCTGAAATGTATGCATCACTTCCCCGTCCAGATTTCAGTGAAATCTGGATTCATGTGCTAACCACCATAGATGTTATGCAGCCCCGAGGAATCCAATACGTTGAATCTGGGAATGTCACCTCTGTCTGTATGGTCAATGTACAATCAAGTGAAGGGGAGTTGGGGAGGAAGCCTCAAGCACAAAAGGGACTAGATCACAAGGCCGCACACTAGTGCCCAACGCCTTAGAAGATGGTGAAAGCAGAAAAGGTATATTGCTTGATGAAATTCCCTACTACGAAGTAAGCCCACGGATGCCCAGTGGGCTGAAATATCTTGAAGCTACTAAGGTGCATGACGAGTTTTTGAAGAATTGGGGTGAGGCCTTAGAAAGGAAACATAAGGAGGAGGTCATCCCTCAAGACCTGGAAACGCCTAAACTTACAAAGGTGGGGCGCTGAAAACGAAACACGGATCTGGTGGAAGCCAAGTGCAAGGCTAAGAAAGTGATGGCTCATGCTCAAACAAAAAGAGAGGATGAAGATAAACTAGACCCATTCTCAGTACCGGAACATTTCAAGACATACACGATTGACAAACGAAAAGTGGTCCAATTGACAGCCAAAAGAGTTAAGGAAGATGGTTTGTCCACATCATACGATGGTCCAACTGAGGAGAAGGAACTTGTTGTTCTCCTCTTTTAAAGATTGTTTTGCTTGGAACTATAAAGAGATGAAGGGCGTACCACTTGAAGTGGTACAACACAATCCCAATCATGGAAGGATCAAGACCCCCCTAGGCAGAAACCTTACTAGATGAATCCAAAATATGCAACAATTGTAAAGGAGGAAATTGACAAGCTCATTACTGCGGATTTCATCTATGAAATTGAGCACATCGATTGGATATCACCAATCGTGATAGTGCCAAAGAAGAATGGGAAACTTAGGGTCTGTGTCGATCTCAAAAAGGTCAACGTAGCTGCGAGGAAGGACCATTACCGATTGCCTTATATTGAACACGTATTGGAACGGGTAGCTGGTGAAGAAGCTTACAGCTTCTTAGACAGATTTTTAGGTTACAATCAGGTGTCTATAGTACCCAAAGACCAGCATAAAATGGCTTTCAATAAAATGTGGGGAGCATATGCTTACAAGGTTATGCCTTTTGGCCTCACTAATGCCCTTGCAACTTTTCAATAGTTGATGTGCACACAGCCTTCAAAGACTACTTGCAAAAGTGGTTGGAGATATTCATTAATGATCTGTGTGCACACTCACAATGGTCGAAACATCTCGCTTGTTTGAGAGCGATGTCAATTATATAGAATATGCTTAAACCCTTTGAAATGCCAATTTTGGGTCATATATGGTGTGATCTTGGGAGCGATGTCAATTATATAGAATATGATTAAACCCTTTGAAATACCAATTTTGGGTCATATATGGTGTGATCTTGGGACAAATTATCTCTAAGAACGAAATTTCCATGGACAAACGTAAGGTTAAACTGATCTTGGAATCGTCCCCACCCACCAATTACAAAGGTGTATAGAGGTTTATGGGCCATGTTGGGTATTATCGTTGCTTCATAGTATTCTATGCTGAAATTGCCAGACCATTATATAGACTACTCATTTTCTTTGAATGAACTAAAGAATGCCAAGAAGCATATGATAAATTGAAGCAAGCACTAGCAAGTGTACCAGTTCTGAGACCACCCAACAACTGGGATCTTATATTCCATGTGCACATCGATGCATTGAACTTCACAATAGGATGTGTGTTGGCACAGCCTAGTGAATTCAAATTGGATTATCCAATCTGTTTTGCCAGTCGTCGTTAGTTGAATGATACTGAGATAAATTACACCACCATGAAGAAGCGAGAAGGGTTAGCCATGGTTTATGCTATCAAGAAATATTGACATTACCTATTGGCCAACAAATTTGTATTCTTTGTGGACCGTCACGCCCTATTCACCCCCTGCACCCCCATCCCGGTGGGTTGTTGGAGCAAGGATAAAAGGTCATCCAAGAAGGCCATATATTTTGTCTTTCATTAGGATTTTTTTGGACCCAAAAAGGGCCTCCTAAGGATTCCTAATTTTAAGGGATTAGAGATTAAAAAGCTGGGCTTAAGGGAGACAAAGGCTATGATGACCCCTATTTTTTGCCTTGCCACATCAGCCATACCCCCCTAGTTTCACTTTTTAAAGGGAATATTCTCATACTCTCTCTCTTACTTTTTGACTTTTCTCATACTTTCTTACTTTTTGAATTTTTTATCTTCACTCTCTACAAATTGAATCTTTCTTGTCTCAGTTTGAAATATCCTTTCTCATTAACTCCCACCATATCTCCCTTTCACATCAGCAAAACATTCTCGTATTTAGGTGGGCCCCAAAAAGTGAATTTTTTTATTTTTTATTTTTTATTATTTTATTATTTTTTTACATTTTGAGGTGGAAAAAACACCACCTAACCAATATGTATGAATTTTTTATCTTCACTCTCTACAAATTGAATCTTTCTTGTCAATTTGAAATCTCCTTTCTCATTAACTCCCACCATATCTCCCTTCCACATCAGCAAAACACTCTCGTATTTAGGTGGACCCCAAAAAGTAAAATTTTTTTTATTTTTAATTTTTTTACATTTTGAGGTGAAAAAAACACCACCCAACTATGTATGATGAAAATATTTTTTCCCTCCAAAAAGCTTGTAACTCAAGGGTCACGTCAGAAGCTTGTCAGGAGCCAGTACATCCATAACTAACTGTCAGGTCCCCACAACCTCATAAACATAACTAACTGTCAGGAGCCACTACATCCATGAGATCTCGAAATTGTGGGGACCCCAAAAATTATTATTTTTTAACTTTTCTCATAGATTTAATTTATTGATGAAAAACTCCATGTTAGTATATTTGTATATTAAAAATACCATTTTCTACTTAGAAAAACGGATTGGCGTTAAACCTCCAACAGTAAAGTTTTAACAGTCTCTCTCACTCACTCTCTCTCTCTCTCTCTCTCTCTCTCTCTCTCTCTCTCTCTCTCTCTCTCTCTCTCAGGATCTCTTTGCTTTAGCTTCTTCCTCTGCTTAGCTACATGGAGCCTTTGCAAACTGTGTGTGTAGCCCCTTGTGAAGCTAGAAAACGGAAGGTTGATTTACACACTCGTATTCCTGAAGAGTATGGCAGCTCTAAAAAAACCCATCCTACTGATGCACAATCTGTCCAAGCTCGTAGGATAGCTAAGGAGAAAAATGTAGATCTTTGGGTTGATGGGCATCTCTATCCAATTGACCCTCCATTAAGAGCAAACCCTCCTTTCCGCGATTTATCATCTTTTATGCAATTTGTTGGTGAAGGAGAGCTTGGCTTGTTAGGATACTGCAGAAGATTGACTACAAGTGGAGCTTGGCAAACCCATATTCTCCAATCTCGATTGCAAGCATCACAATTCAGCCTTTTACAATGTTAAGAAGGACTTAAAACATCATCAGATAAAATGAAAGAGATCCTCGCAGAGAATGTGGAGAAGGATGCAAAGATTCAAAGGCTAGAGGAACTTATCAAACGACTCAAAGCAACGCCAAATGGTGCTCGACGTGAGAACGCAAAAAGATGTTGGTTGGTATAGAATCTCTTGCATTTAAAGGTGGAGCACGGAAGAAAAGGATTTGTACAACAAAGTAAGTAACATAAACTTTCATTATGTACTCAGTGATTTAAACAAAATAGTCATGATTTGTATTCTGCCAGGAAGTTTCTACAACAAGAGATGTGTGGTTCTAACGAAGAGGGATGGAAGGATTTGGTCAAAGCCATTCTGAATACCAAGGATATTCTCTCAATTATTACTGACCCTCATCGTCCTAAAATATGCCAAGCTGTTGTCAGCAATGTGGTGAGCGAGATTACCACCTCCATCGATTCTTCATTAATTCAACATGCTTGTGATGTGGCTGGAATCAGCATGAAAGGGTACCAAGCAATCCATCAGGTTGTAAAAGATGCATTTCTAAGACAAGGAATCACTGGCACTTTATTTCCTACACTCAAGGTGATTCACAATGTCAAGCATATCAATAATGATGATGTGCAGCGAGCTATACACATAAAGGTTGATCTAGCGTTTTCTTCTCAAGGTGATTCACAATGTCAAGCATATCAATAATGATGATGTGCAGCGAGCTATACACATAAAGGTTGATCTAGCGTTTTCTTCTCAAGGTGATTCACAATGTCAAGCACATCAATAATGATGATGTGCAGCGAGCTATACACATAAAGGTTGATCTACCGTTTTCTTCTCTTTGCGCGATACATGAACCTACATCTATCCTTAACCATCCTAGCCACTGGACTAACACTAGATCCACTGCTAGAGAGGACTCTCTAGGTCTACTAATCACCTGTTATTGCCGTTCTACATGTGGTGCAGTATCAATAATTCTTCCATCTGCATCTTCTGTTGCCTTCACTAGTTGTGCATGATGCCAGCTACTCATCTCATCAAAGATAACATCTCTGCTTACTCACATCTCGCGAGTGGTAGGGTTTTAATATCTATAACGTTTCTACTCCAAAGCATGACCAATGAAGATGCATTTCTGTCTTTAAATCCAACTTTATTCTCACTTCATCGAAAATATGCACATATGCAATATACCTAAACACTTTCAAGAGGGACACATCCGGTCTTATGTCTATAAACTTTTGTTCAGGCGTTATACCATGAACAACTACAGTGGGGGTCCTGTTCGTAATGTACACAGTAGTTGCTGTTGCTTTTGCCCAAAAATAATGTGCAATACACCCAAGCACTTTCAAGTAGGACATATCCGGTTTTATGTCTGTAAACTTATGTTCAAACGTTATACAATGAACAATTGCAATAGGGGTCCTTTTTATAATGTACATAGTAGTTGCTACTGCTTCTTCCCAAAAATAATGTGGCATATTCTTTTTAGACATCAAGGCACATGCCACTTCTACAATGTACCTATTTTTTCTTTCTATAACATTATTCTATTGCGGAGTGTACCTACATGTAAACTGTCTCTTGATTCCCCGCTTTCTCAAGAAATCACTGAACTCATTGGAGAAATACTCTTCCCCACCATCTAATCTCAGGCATTTTATTTGTATGCCTTTTTCCTTCTCAACCAAGACTTTAAATGTCTGGAAGTGAGAAAACACCTAACTTTTCTCCTTCATGAAATAAACCCACACTTTCTTAGTGTGATTCATCAATGAATGTAACGTAATACTTGCAACCTATAATTATTGCAGTCTTGGTCGATCCATGTACATCTAAATGTATAGCATCTAATGGCCTTGTACTGATATGCTTTTCATGCGGGAAAGCATGTTTGGCTTGCTTAACAAGCTGGCATGCTTCACACATACTTTATACATACCATTAACCTTAAACTTTAACAAACCTGCAATAATATTTTAGGCCTGTATAGACTTCAACTGTTGTATATTCACATGACCAATGCGCTTATGCTATTTGTCAATATATACAATGACACATGTTCCATGCGCATACAATGACACATGTTCCATGCGCATACATGGATGCCTTAATCTCAAGCATGTTCACATCCAAAGTAAACATCCTACCATTTCTGTTACCCTTTGCAACCAAGCGACACTAATTTTTGAAGTCTTCCACAAAACATCCTTGATGATTAAACCTCCCTTGCAGACGTTGCTCAACTATTTATTCAACAGAAACCAAGTTCTTTGTAATATTTGCCAAGTACTTCATTTTTCCATGCTGCATAGACAATGGCACTTTACCAACAAGAAGATGCATAATGGGATACACAAAATCATCACTTGTTTCTACATAATCTTATTTTTTCATTTTTTGCATGTCTTTAAACCATTCACCATGACTGGTCATGTGGTTAGAGGTGCCAAACTCCACATACCATATATCTTTATATCATGACACATCTCTTGTTGTGGAACTAAGCATGTGCTACATCACAAACAACTGCTCACTTTTGTCATCACCACCCTATTTACTAGATGCAACTTTTCACTTTTAATGTCATTCTGCTTTTTAAAACAGACCTTTACCATGTACCTTGGTTTGCCACAATAATAGCACTCTATACTATTTGCACTCTGATTTCGTTGCCAATCACCTCAGCTCCTCTAGCTCCCCTTGCCTCTAGATTGGTCTCTTTCACTTGTGTATGATTGCTGCTGTTGTTGCGAATCATTGGACTTTTGCTGTCCATAATTATGGTTTCCATGTCGGCCACCACCTTGGTCTCGACCACGGCCTCTACCACTACCTCTACCTCTACCTCTACTTGAATTGGAGTAGAAGGCATGTTTTGATGTGTTCTTACTTTGTGAAAAAGAGCCCTCACCACCAAGAGACTTTTCTTCTATGATCAACATGGACACTAAGTCCCAAAAGTTGGAAACATTCTCCTTGACTGCAATGTAGATAGACCCAAGGGATTCAACCATGCTCTTGCTCTTTAAAGCATACTCATCTATAGACATGCTTTTCTTCTCCACAGTATGTAGCTCTTGTTTTAACTACAATTTATTTCCTTGCCTTTGTGTTGGTCTGGAACATCTGCACCAGGTTTCTGCTATATGCACCCTGCTGGAGTGTTGGCATCCTGTATATGTCCAATCATTATTGTGACAGTGACACTAATTGAAAGCCAATACATGACTTTCCTTGCCACTTGGTTCCAATCCTTGAATGCCTTTACATATGCTGGAGTAGCATTCTCTTTCAGCAGATACCTTTGAAGGCTCCTCATTGTCTCCTTCGACATAGTCCCAAAATTCTTTACCCATCAGGAAATTGGCCATTCTAAACTTCCAAGCATGGAAGTTGTTCTTATCTAGCTTCTCACTGACAATTTGATTGAGTCCATGAGACATGTACAACAAAAAACCCACAAACCGATAATTTCTGTATGCAATCTTTGACACATCAATATCTTCTATGACTATTGTAGCAGTACTTTAGTACAACCGGTATGTCACCAGAGTACATGTACATACATACAAGGTCATCAATAAATGTGCAAACGCTATGCATTCCTGAAATTAACTTCTACACTGGAATAACTAGATTTCACCTAGCGACAGTTCTCAACCAAAACTTCCCGAAACTGTCAACAAAAACACCTTGGAGTGATCGAACGGAGACCAAAACGCATTCGAAACGTGATTCTAACCGTAAAAACTTGGTACAAAGTATTGCGCACCTCACAGGCATCTCTAAGCCTACGAAGACAACTCCTTAATCGAAGATGTGTAGCTACCGAAGCTACTTGGGAGTGTTGTACCTATACAAGAAGGGAAAGAGATGATGATACTCTTACTTCCTTGATTGCTTTATTCTTGCCCTTATCTCCTTAGCTCTCACATGAACCGAAGCTTTAACACACACACACACACACAAGAGAGAGAGAGATGGATGACTGAATTTTCTTCTATCTTCTTCTCTTCTCTATAACCATATAACTAAAAAGATAAGAATACATACTATAAGGAAAAATACTTTCCTACAATAACATACAATGGTCGGTCCATAGTGTGAACTTGACTATATGAGCTAGCGCTATAACTATGTCATAACTCTAGTACTCCAAAGTGGTTGTCACACAACCTGCCATCCTAGTCACAGCATATTAATCATAATCTCACCAACCATGCCAATGGCATAAGTGTGAAAGCTATCACCCAAGCGGATCATCAATGTCGACAACACTAGTTGAGCTCGATATCTCAACAGTGTGTGTTTAACACAAGCCTGTTGAGTTGTGCGCGCAAAAAATACCTCTATCCTTTGCTTCTTGTTTTTTTCTACAAGTATTATCCCATTCCCCAAAATTTGGAGAATGATAAGTACAACTACTTTCACAATTGATGAGTTGAAAAAGTCTCCACCAATCTTGACTTTCATTTGGCTTCTCCTAGACTTTTGGAATGTCATAGTAGACCCCATTTTTGAAAACTTAACGAGTAAGAAATCCTAACAAATACCTTCCATGCAACTTTGAAAGTAAACAAAGAGCCACATATAACACATTAGTAGGAGCACGACTCTCACTAGCTATACAGTCCCATGAAGCGAGCATGGGAATAGATACAAGGTGACAAAGATTGATTGATAAGAAATGGTGAAATTTGCATGTGTCAGGTGTATCCTCCTCTCTTAGTACACTCTCAACACTACCTACAATCTTACCATTTTCTTAAATATCCCAAAACATTTCCTAAAGCACCTTATAACCAAGGGTATTACAATTTGCAAACTTAGTAGAGGTTGTACATATATGCAAGGCACACTCTTAGAGCATGTTCACACCTAACAGAGTGTGATTGTGACTCTCATAAACGGCATCCATCCATCCCCTCTTAAAAGATTTGTCCTCGAAATGCATATGGAGATATCATCAACTCAACTAAAAATGATGGGTCAAAATTGAAAAGTGCACCAACGAGAACACCATCACCATATCAACCTTGCCATGGCAATATGTGACAGCACTTGAGTTGTTCTGGTGACTCTTCTTCCTGTGTGGCACTCCCACCTTGTTTATGTTCAAATTCCTTCCCTCCTCAGATTCAGGCACCTTGATGCAGTCTCCCTCCTTACTGCTGATTCTTCCTACAAACGGAGCCTGTACTCTATGGTGCTCTTCATCAGCTTCATCAATTTTGCTTGAACCTATCCTGCACATCCTTATATCATAGCCAAGGTTTTGATACTGATTTTACATGGAGTATGCTATGCCCCCTGGTGCAGTGGGACCTACACATGACATGTCAAGTTACCTTTCACAGATGCAGCTATCATTCACTTTGGTTGGCAACAATCTAGTCTTACCTTGCACAAATGCAGCTATGATTCCTTTGGAGGGTAACAATGCAGAAGAAAAAAGGAACATGAAAACCTTACTTTGTATGTAAAATGTACCTTCAGAGAAGGCTAATATTTTAGTGGACACAGTGTCTCTTGAATGCCACCTAGATGAGCTCATCATCAGGTGCTCTTAATAGAGCAATGTTGATGTTTATGTACAACACTATATAACAATCAGATCTCTTCACCTGAATGGTGTGTATACAGTCACAAAGAATGCAACTACTTGTACAAAAGCTCTTGCTTCAAACATGTATTGCTCGTCCCGATGAAGAATTAGGAGGAAACCATCTAACAAGGTCACGCACAAAGAGATATCTGAAACTGAAGTTGTAAGGTGTCCACTCTATGCACCTGGAGGGCTTCATGCTTATGCATGCTCTCAAGTCCCTCCTTTGATTTTCAGTTACATTCTGACATATCCACTCTAGCAGACCCAACGAGCCCATCGAGGATTCTTTAGCAAACGACTCCAGTACCCTTGGCACAAGAACTTTGTTGTCTTTCCGGATGGTTACATTTGCCTGCAAAAAGTCTCTCTTTGCAGCATCAAGCTCATGATACACGTTCTTTGCTGTATAAACTCGAACCTGTCCAGAGGAATTTGTGAGATACATGCATTGGCATTATGTTGTGTAGAGACAACACGGGGAACCTTCAAGCTTTACCGCTGGATCCGATTGTCCTCCACAGCAAATAGCGAAGCATACGAGTGGCTCTGGTTTGTCGAGTGCATAGGCTTGCCGATGCGCTCCCCTTAGCTTTGAAACAGGTGAAAGAAGCGCTTGAATCCACTGTTGAAAAAGAAGGATAAGAAAAGCATTGCTTTGATTTCATGAGTCATCATGACTCAGCAGTTGATTCAATGATTCACTATTGGATTTGAGGGTCCAGCCCAGCCCATACATGTGGAGGGGCCCACAGTTCTTAGTCAAATAAAGGTTCTTCCTGCCTATAAAGAAGGCCTCTCCCCCCTCACTTCTCCCCATCTCAGGAGCAGCAGAGAGATTGTCATGCGCAGCAGCAATGAAAGCATTTGGCTCTAGGAGCAATGAGTTTGCAAATTTGAGGTACTTTTTGCTATGGAAGAAGGTTTCTTATCATCCCACTTTCCGTGGCAACCCTGACCTGCACAACCCTGAACATCCCTCTGCAGTTTTCTCGATGACTTCTTGGACGGTCCCATTGAATCAAGGCACCAGAACTGGATGATTATCTATCTCTGGATGCTGCGGCGACATGGGAGACCAGCTGGGCGTGTGGCTCGTGTAGTGGTGCTCTATCCCAACTCGCACAAAACGTTTTCTCGGTATTGACACATGTGAGATTGTTATGTTCTCATACTCACTACGTCTAGATGCTAGTTAGAGCAGCACAGTAAGACAAAAGTTTGGCAGTAGAAAGATGTAGAGACAGCAGATAACAGAGCTCATGGCAGGTTTGATGACAATGGTTGGGCTATTAAAAAGTTGGTTGCATGGCCAGGAAAAATGATATGCACAGTCATTGTCTGAGCTCTAAAAGAAGGCAGTACCAAAACATGGAACCTAAGCCTTTACCCCACTTCAGCAAATCCCCTTCAAAAGCAGCTCTAGTGCTGGGAATAGGCCCTTCTCTTCTGTCATTGGCCAACCAAGCTAACTCCTTCAAATAGTGTACCCAATGTTGGGGACCTAAAGTCATGGGTTCCTCTTCTGACTTTTCTGTTCTAAGTTAAAGCCCTGGCATTTTGCTCCATTTGTGGCAGAACCACTTGTTTAGAGGTTAGCTAGCTACCATCTAGAATATAAGGTGAGCAAGCCGGAAAGTGGCCAGCAGGCCAAGCCTGAACTGCCTTGGCATGCTATGCATAAAATAATGTAACTACACAGATCTATGAAACTCTTGATCCATATGAGACTGCATGACTGGAAGGTTTTTCTAGTACATACTACAAATGTCCTAATAAAAGTAGTTTTGGGTATGGAAAAACTCACTTGTGCTGGACGATGAGACCTGCAACCCAACAGGCTATGCTCAATTGTATGAGCATTGATCGAGTGCACTCCAATTTTGTAAGAAGCCTGCAGCACCCATAGTTTCAACATGTTATGCCTAGATCCTCCAACAAAAACCATGACAAGTCTTCAATCAAGCTTTATACTGCCTAAATGTACCTTCTGTAGTAAAGATACACGCTTGATATGATTCTGAGGAATTCCATATGCTAGATATGCCTGCTCACAATATTTTGCTCCTTTAGTGGTGGAGGATAAGCAATATGCACTAAGGAGTGTGATTGGAGGAAATTTTTCTCCTAAGAAGTAACTTACATGCATCATTAGAGCATTGTAAATATTAAGCCAGAAAGCCAGCTTCTCTTCATGTTTCAATTTTCCAGGATTTAACCCCTCTAGCTCTTGGACGAGGTATCTGGACATGAAGTTTTGCTTGAATGATATTGAGATTATTTGGATTAGATAGGTGATATAGCAGAAATGAAAACTTCCAAAAGAAAGGCCCACCTGAAATTTTGGAGCATTTTTTCTGCATAATGTAGCCGATCATTATCTACACAAATCCAGTGTACAGCTACCATTGAGGTATAGGGATTTGTATTTTCTGCTACATTTTTCCTTCGACATGTATTTGTGGGTGATATGATGTAAGAAGCATCTGTTCTCCAATGTGGACTCCATCCATCGCTTGAGAGCTCTTTAGATGAAAGGGTACTGGCAGAAGAGGAGGAAGAAGATGGGGAGATAGTACCACCAAGGTAAGGAATTGGTGGGTCGGAAAGCTTGCAATATATTGCTGCCATGCACCTTATCAGTTCCTCTGACAGCTTATTCGGGGTCTCACTAACTTGTCCTCCAGGAGAAGCCTCACTCAGGTTAGAGGATGCATTCTGCATTTGAAGCAAGAGTACACATAAGGTCCTAACAGAATTTGAATAGCATACCAAGGGGAAGAAACTATTTTCTACTTTCTAAGAAGAAATATAGAGGATGCATACTTACAGCTTCTGCAGAGATGACCTCACGCCACAACTCACAAGTCACAGGAGAAGGAGATCCTTTTGCTTCCTGTCAAAGACAACACTTATTTGGGGCCACATTCTTATCTTTGTTCACATGATGATGAAATCTGAATGGGAATCATCTGCCAAAGTTTGCTAGGGTGTATAGTGCAGTTATAGGTAGTTAGACTGCAGTCAACGTGTGGGAAGTAAAACTTCCATGGGGGACTCACATAAAAATTTAAAAAACCCCTTATGTATATATATTTTAAGTAGATTATCTTTGAGAATGTTTTTGTAAAACCTCTTATGTCGAAGCCATACAGGGGCAGCCAAGGGAGAGAGAGAGGGAGAGAGTTCATGTTCCTAATCGGGTAGGCAATGTTTACCTTCCTAGAAAATGGGATCGGTTGAGAATATGAAGAGCTCGGCTTTCCTTTGCCTGGTACATTGCATCCACTTTCAATTCCCTCCATCTTTGACTCATTGAAAGAACGGTTACCTATGAACATGTTCAAGTTCTTGGAAACTAGGGAGCCATTTTTGGCATGAAAGTTGGCAGACAGGTACTTCTTTGCTGCTTTAGGTGTTTCTAGTTGATGTGATTGACCATTTTGAAAAGGTGAGACCTCCTCCTTATTGAGAATTTTCGACACACAGCTTTGATCCTTGACCTTCACCTCAAAGGCTTTGCGATACAAGGACAGCAAGTGTTGCTCCAGTTGCACCACTTCCAACTCCAGCAAAGCAATATCTTTGATCAAGCTGTGTGTATGCTGAAACTTGATTCAAAAGTAAAGTTAATGATAACATGCTGTACGTCTGCCCACTTATGCTCCTTGTTAATCCTAAGGTTTATTAGACAAAAACAAATTAATGGGGCTACTGAAAATAATCAAGTGAAGATTAAATACCCACCAGAAGCAATGCGGAGAACTAGGGCTATAGCTCTAATCATACAGACTAAAGCAAATCCTAGCCAATTGATACACTCAGGACACATTGGGCACATCTTTTATCTCCTGAATCTTTCATGCATGTGTGCAGGTGAGTGTACACTCAGGACACATTGGGCACCCATCTTTATGTTTCCTGAATTTATCATGCATGTGTGCAGGTGAGTGTACACATGCTTGCACTAACACATGCACATGAAATTTTGTTTGCACTTGTTTTAGCATGCTTTTCATTAATCCTCTAAACGATATTCTTATGAGTATCACCACCCTGGGCCTGCAGAACAATCGGTGCAATCATATGGTTCTTATAACATCCACTGGCTTTATTATGACATTGAAAGACTCGTTGCCATCATCATCATCATCATCATCTCTCTCTCTCTCTCTCTCTCTCTCTCTCACACACACACACACACACAAAAGTTGTGTTGTCATTACGCATCACAGAACCCACATACATGATAATGGAGTTGATCGACCTAAATCTTAAGAGGTCCAATCGGAGATTCAGACAGAATTGCACTAGACCCAGCACTCAATACGTGGGTGTGGGTACCATACACTATGGGTGTTTATAAGAGGAGGGAGATCTAAAACCTGAGATATATAGTTGCCATCCACAGGTATCAGCACAGATGAAGCACGTGCCAATGCTTGCTCCAAAATCCCTTTAGTGGCTTTCTGGCCTTTCAACTTTGTTTGTAGATGCTCAACCTGTCAATTAAAACCTTCTTGATTTAAACCAACAAGAACACCTACTGCAAAAGCATGGCTGTCAAGAGGTCATACTAGGAGGTAATAAATATCTAAGGTATTTAGTACAAACTCACATCCTGCTCCAAGGAAACAAGCCGATCCTTCTTCTTGGTGTCATGCTTCTTACGTTTTGATACCTTCCCCGCATCTTTTTGATTTCCCAAGCTTCTCAGGTCCTGCTGCAGAGGCATGATAATTAAACAAGGCTTGCGAGGAAAATTTCGGACTACTTTCCATAAGAACAAGTGACTGCAGGTACCTCCTTGAGGGCTTTCAGAGGGGCATCCCAATTTGCAAAAGCAGCTTTCTCATCAGGAGCACTGACCAAACACAACGGTTTCAGTAAACCTACTGTTGGCACCATGCTTCACATGAAAACACATCCTCAACATAAAAACAGGAGAGGGAGGATGTGGACCTCTTTGATCGCCAATGCCTGACTGTCACAGACATGCTGTGGAAATCGATGTCTTTTCTCTCGACGATCTTATTAACACAAAGACCTCTTGGGTCACATCTGTCTTGAAAAGTTTCATCCAAGGTAGCATGTGCACGCGTTTCCTTCATTGAACGCTAAGCAGGTGATGCCTGTCTCCAATTTGTTGAAGGGTAAGCAAAGGTAAGTTAAAGGCCATTGGTTCAGGGTACTAAAAAATGGGTGCATTGTAAGGATCCTTAGAACTGGGTGAGGGAAATGAGTTCCATGGAAAAATGTTTGTGGATTACTTGTAAAGAAAACATAGGCTTATGTCCCTCCATTAGTTTCTCTGATTTTCCCCCAAGCCGCACCTCTCAGGAACCGTAGTTAGGCCTGTGTTGGGTGTTGTTTGTGAGGGCGAAAGCTCAGTAACACAAACAATTGCCAGGCATGTAACACAGTTTGACCGTGTGTGTGTGTGTGTGTGTGTGTGTGTGTGAGAGAGAGAGAGAGAGAGAGAGAGAGAGAGGAGATGTGCTCCCCACAACAACAAATGTTTTACACTCTTTTCCGGTATGTGGGGCATTGCCGGCGCGTAACCCTGTTTGTTCCATTTTGTGTGTGTGTGTGTGTGTGTGTGAGAGAGAGAGAGAGAGAGAGAGAGAGAGAGAGAGCAATGTGAGGAACCGTGCTCCCCACAACACAAATTTTTGCACTACTTTCTGGTTTGATAGGCTGTCATCGATTGCCATTAGCTTCACAGGAAGCACGCAGAAAAGAGGAGGATGAGGTAAAACTTACTTGAGACGATCACCATGAGCCACGACTGGAGCAACGAAGAAAATTGCGGCAACAAATGGGTGCTTCTTCCAACGACAGAAACGCCCGCTTCCCCTGCGCAGTTTGCAACTTTGTTGTTGCGGTTTGGTTGCAGAGGAGAAAGAACACGCCAGCTAGCTGAATAGACACGTAGGACGGCGTGGAGCCATTCACGGGAGGCCACGTCATGCGAGGAAGGCCCACATTGCCCCACAAGCACCCCTACGTGCATTGACTATACATATAGAGCTCGAGCGGCACGTGCCGGTGCATGAGTGCGCTCCATCCTCCCCGATGTCAGCGCCGCCTCCACCGGCTTGCCGGCTCTTCAACGTTCAAATATGGGCGACCTGATTATGCGTGCCTTCCAGGCTTCCACGCCCCATCGCACGACCCCAATCATTCGTCCTATCATGTGAAGGCTTACTACTGCTCGCCCGCCCATTTCCACGTCTAAGTTCGAAACATCAAATGAAAATAACTAGTATTGCACCCGCCCAAGGTTCCAGAAAAGAACTATTCCCTCTCTACAACCATCTCTCTCTCTCTTTCACACACACACATGCACAATGCACATGACCTTCTCCCTCTCTCTCTCTCATGTACACACTCAAATGTTGAAACTCTCTCTCTCTCTCTTACATGCACACACATACACACCCACTCTCTCTCTCTCTCTCTCTCACACACACACACACTCTCTCTCTCTCTCTCTCTCTCTCTCTCACACGCACACGTACACATATGTAAATATATAGTATATACAATATTATGTTTTAGATACATATACCTATATATAGACACATATACTTATACATATATACATGTATTTAAAAATATAAATACAAACATCGACATAATTTAATTAATGTTGATTAAATTTTAACGTGCGGAGATGGGTGATAAGCTGTGGTCACTTTTAAATATATAGATAGATATATCATACACACACACACACACACATACATATATGTGTATATACATATACATACATACATATGTATGTATGTATAAATGTAAATAAAAACACACATACATGTATACACACATATAAATATATGTTTTCTATTTAATTTATATTTTTGTTTATATTTTATTAAAAGCTACTTTTTATTCTCTATCGCTCACTCTCTTTCTCTCTCTTTTCACCTCGTTACATCTCTCTCTCTCTCTCTCCAGGTCTGCCCCATCTCTCTCTCTCTCTCAAGCACATTCTACACATAGATGCAAATATATGCACATGCATGCATATACTCTCTCTCACACACACATGTACACACCGGATATACACTAATGTAAACGTACACTCTCTCCTCCCACACAAACTATCTCCTACGTAGAAATTCTTTGCCCCTCTCTCTCTCTCTCTCTCTCTCTCTCTCACACACACACACACACACACACACACACACACACACACACATGTACACATCGCATATACACTAATGCAAACGCACACACTCTCCTCCCACACAAACTATCTCCTACATAGAATACACATCGCATATACACTAATGCAAACGCACACACTCTCCTCCCACACAAACTATCTCCTACATAGAAATTCTCTCTCTCTCTCTCTCATGCACACACACACTCTCTCTCTTCACGCACACTCTCTCTCACATAGAAACTCTCTCTCTCTCTCTCTCTCTCTCTCTCTCTCTCTCTCTCACACACACACACACGCTTAAATAGATTTACACATATATATATAATTTTAATTAATTAAATTTTTGATTAAATTTTAATGGTAGGGATGAGTGGTGAGGTGTGCTCACTCTCAAATAAATGCATCTTACAACCCACATGTAAATATATATTATCTATAATATTATGTTTTATTATATTTAGAGACGATACCTATATATTCATGTGCATTTATAAAATAAATAAACATATATAATTATATATTTTTAATTAATATTAAATTTTCATACTTGGCGATGCATGATGAGAATGTGTTCACTCTTAAATAAGTGTATCTTATATACAATGTCTTTTGTCTTCTTTTTTACATACATATGTGTGTGATTGTGTGTGCACATACACACTTATGTGATTGTGTAATATCTTCACGCGTACATGTGTCGTACAAGTGTCTTGATTGTGTATATGTGTTTGTGTGTGTGTACATGGTGTGTATGTTTTTATTTATGTGTATCCATAGCGAGTGTCTACATGTACGTGTGTGTGAGCATGTGAATATACTCGTGTGTATATCTATGTGTGTGCACGTGCAGCTGCATATGTGCAGGTGCATATGTGTTTGTGAGTGTGTGCACGTCCATGTGTGTGCACATGTACTTGTGTATGTGAGTGTATTTATGTGCTTGTGTGTATGTGCAAGCTTGAGTATGTGTGCAAGTGTGCATATCTCTATGTGTTGCACGTGTGTCCATGCGTACGAGTGTGTGTATATGTGTTTGTATGCGTGTGTGCACGTATCATGTGCTTGTGTCTACGTGTTGTGCGTGTGTGTGTGTGTGTGTACGTCGATATACATATAAATCTATTTATATATACATGCTTACATACCTATAGATACACATGCATACGTAATATATATACGTGTGTGTATATATATTCTCTCTCTTACACATGCACATAATATATATATATGTGTATGTATATTCTCTCTCTTACACATTCACTTAATATAATATTAAAAGATGTGTGTGTGTGTGTGTGTGAGAGGAGGAGGGTGGGCAATTTGTTACATATCTATAGATACACATGCATACGTAATATATATACGTGTGTGTATGTATATTCTCTCTCTTACACATGCACATAATATATATATGTGTGTATGTATATTCTCTCTCTTACACATTCACGTAATATAATATTAAAAGATGTGTGTGTGTGTGTGAGAGAGAGGAGGAGGGTGGGCAATTTGTTTTCTAATGTATTATGTATGTATATATATATATAAAAGAAACTCATTCAATGAGTAAATGGTTTGATGGTGACTGCTTGGCAGATTATGCAATTCTTTGTAACGAATACACCAATAGTTGAAAGATTCTTTTCCTAGTATCATACAGCTTTTGTAGGATATTTGGTTGTAAAGAACATCGTGGCATCTAAGCGTGTGGGAAGGAACCCTAAACACTAGTCTTCTCTTCTCCTTTCTCTCTTTCAAAAATTCTCCTGGTGCTTTCTCCAAGTGAAGGGCTTTATCTTGTGATAGATAAATCGATTTAATTAGCCAACCAAACGGTGCAACCAACGACCACGAGGGATGGTACCTGTTCACGCGCTTTCCAGAAGGCTGTGCCAAGCTCCCACTATGTCTATGGGTCAATGCTGAGCTGGACCTGTTGACAACGAGTCTCTACCTACAGAGTATGCCGGCGCGGCCGGCCTTTATGCATACATCGTCGCGCAAATATGTATATATTCTCATTCTCACGAGTCTTCGACTCGTACCAGAAACACGACAAGCCAGCTCCAGCTGCGAGCCCGTTGCCTGTACTAGGCCGCTGTAATTTATGTATTTAACCGTTGCCTTAGACTTTGGAGTTTTGTGGAACTATTTGGACTGGGTCGTACTTTGCACGTATCTAGAAACAAGAGCCACTTTTTTACAGTTGTAACTTGTAAGGCTAAAAAGAGTAAACTCACGGCGGTTGATGTGGTGTCATCCAGTGCAATGGGCCCAATGAACATCTTAGAAATGCGTCCAACTGATGAGTCATCTGCCACTTCATGCTGCCCAAGATTTGAGTTTCATGGGTAGCCAATTTATGCTAGACTAGGATGGGCAGCTTCTAGCCAGCGGGTTAGCATAGCACCTTTTTTTGTTGGGGAGGAGTGAGGCAGCTCTCTCTGTAAAGGGATGCCCAAGTTTGGAGCGCCCAACACAATTTTTCGTATGCCCAGGGTGCCTAGTGTCTATTGGCCCTCGAGTGAGGCACCTCTCTATGTAAAGGGGTGGCCAACACACTTTTTCATATGCCCAAGTGTGTATTGGCCCTCAAACTTGAAAGGTATCTATACTTGCAAATTCATTCTACACTTGAACTTTGCAATTCCTAGAATTTAGGAGGTTTTTACTTTTAGTACTCTTAAATTATTTAACATCAATAAGAAATAACTCTTGATCTTTTGAAAAGAAGGTTTTTCACCGTTTGGGTAAAGTCCTTTTGGCACAAATGTTGTTCGCATTTTCAAGGTAGATTGGTTTGCCATCGGTCAGAAAGGCCTTAAATTTGTTTCCCAAACAAAATTTCTATACATCACATCGTAATTTATAAATATATAAATCTAACTCGTGCTTTGCACACACACACCACAAACCTTATCCCCCTCTCTTGCATAGGCACATACTCTCTCTCTCTCTCTCTCTCTCTCTCTCTCTCTCTCTCTCTCCATGTAACTTGAGGCTCTTGGAAGAGCATCTAGATCCACACTTTACTCCATGATTCTCTCATTGGAATCTTAACCACCCAGATTTTCTCTACACTTCACCTTCTTTAGAATCTTTTCTAACTTTAGAATCTCACCAACCATATCAACCTTTAAACATAACCTTTACTCAACACACCAAACAATATAATCTTTGTACATCTTTGTACAAGGCTCTTTAAGGCCTTTACACATTTGCACATACATACTAGGCTTATATACTTCTTCTTAAGGACATAATGTCTAACACCACAATTTTCAACATTTAATTTTTGGGCTTTGGGCCATAGGAATCTCCTAGAAGTAGCTTTAGTCATAGTGCTTGTCCTCCAATCAAAAAGTTACAGCCTTGCTAGAATCTACTATTGCTTTAGTTGGAACAGACTCCTCTAGCCAATGAGTTGGGGTCTGGGGTGGGGAATCCTTAGCTACTACTACTGAGGCTTTGGATGACTTTTGTGTCTCCTATCTCTTGGTTCGGGTGGATGACTTCACAAGACCACCTCCGTAGGAGCAACATGAAGCCTACGCAACAACTCCATCAATGAGTTGTCCTGGCCAACTAACTCCTTCTAGCAACTAAAAGCTCTCTCAAACAACATGAAGCCTACGCAACAACTCCATCAATGAGTTGTCCTGGCCAACTAACTCCTTCTAGCAACTAAAAGCTCTCTCAAACAACAAACATGAACACTCAGCATTCTTCACAAATTAGCAAAATTAGCCAAGCCCATCTAAACAATAATTCTTATTATGTCTATCTTCCACCATAATTTTTCTTTTTTGGTTTTGCCATCCGCATGACTTAGAGGAAGTGATCTTTGGCCAGTCAAAGTTGTTTTATCACAATCACTCTATCAACAAATGGATGTGGTTTAGGATGTGTAAATATTTCATTTTGTAAGTGGCTTTCCCTTGTACCAATAATGGGTTATATTGTGGTTCCCAAGATGTTGGCAAAATGAGTATAATACTATTGTTGTCTAGGCCTTAGGAGTGGACACTCCATGCTTGTATGGTTTCAAAGGCGATTTGCACACACCATATTTCTTTGTGGAAATAAATGTGGGTGTCTTACCTTAAAGAACTATTGGTTGGGGCTGGCCTTCCCACTACTAGCCTAAATGGTTAAGCAAATTCTCTACCAATTTGTCCATGCTCATGTCCTTGACTAGAAGTCTAGCTGGGTACTGGGGTGGGGAATCCTTAGCTTCTACTACTGAGGCTTTGGATGACTTCTGTGTCTCCTATCTCTTGGTTCGGGTGGACGACCTCTACATCCTTATCTTGTAGGTCTATTACGTCTCATAGTAACACTCATCGAGAACATGTAGTGTCTAATGTTAAAATTTAAGGGGGGAAGAAAAGTGAGCCATTCATAATGAAAATAGACTTGATTGAGTTTGATGGTCGGGTTCTTGGGGGTGATGTATGGCTGTTTTTAATCCCCAAAAAAAAGACTTGATTGCATTTTTGGGATGACATCATTGCTTATGGCATTTGGTGGTGGATTTCATCTTTGATCTTAGACTAAAAGATATCCTATGCATGCAAAATAATTGAAAAGGCTAGGGACTACAAGTTGGACTTATTGCCAACAAACACTCCCTTAAGCCAAACTTGTGAAAGACACTCAATACATGGGCTTATACCCAATAATCCCCCTTGATACAAGAATGAGATAGAGTCCCCCCTTAATGACATTGGGTGTCTGTACTCTTCTCCATAATACAATCAAGGTCATGTAAGATAAAAGACAAGGTTTTAGAACCCAAAAAGAAAGAGCGAACTAGATGTCACGGGATCTAAATTTCTAGGGAGATAGAAATCAAATAAATTGAAAGAAATTCATTTAAATATAAAAATTAATCAAACATCACATGACCATGATTAAAATATTTTAAAAAAATAAATAAAAATATTTAGCTCACAAAGATTCAGCTCCAAGATTGGGTACAATCATCTCTCCTTATGTGTGTATGGCCTATTTTCCCCCACATATGAGGATTTACCATATATTTTATTCCAAATTAGGCCATAGCCTCCAAAAATACAAAAAAGGGTACTTTTCTTGCACGACACTCTCTTATCTTCAAAAATAGAGTGCCCATAAATTGAGGCTTGGGCGTAAAGCATATCACGCTTTACCAAATATTAAAGATCAAGTCTATGCTTACTAAACTATAGCTTTTACAAAATAAATCAAAATGTGCACAAGCTAGCACATGTATTTTACAAAGCTTGTTTACAAAAATGGTGTGCCAAAGTAATAAATTGGTGCGACTTCTCCTCAATCCTTGGAATCCTCTTCACCTATAAAATAACCAACAATAAATTGGTGAAATAAATATTCCATAAGCATACAAACCATCATCACACACATGTTTGCCAGGCGTAAGTGGTTACCGGGAATCATTAGGACTTGGTAGAGGAGTAAGGAGTTGGCCTTTGTAGCTTTTAATCTTCTAACAAACAGAATATTTAGCCACAAATTTTGCTATATCTTGTTTGAGATGAGGCCAAAAGAATTCCCTAGATACTAGTTGTAAGGTAGCTGAAACACCTCGATGACCCATGTATGGTGGTTGGTTTGATGCATTTCCTCCAATATGAATTGTCTGAAAGGTTGTGTAATAAACAATAATTTTTGGAAGAAAAGATAACCATCATGGCATGAGTAATCACCATTATTGTTTCTAAGCTTAGTCCAAATTTTAAAAAAAATTGGGTCTGTATCATAGGATTCTATCATAGGACTAAATGGTTGACTTTGAATAACAGAAATGTTGTGAATATTGGGACGTCTACTTAAAGCATCGGCCACAACATTTTCTTTGCTTGGTTGATATTGAATCATGGGTTGGAAACTTTGTATAAATGAAGCCCATCGATCAGAAATCAATGGTTGAGTCAACAAATGATGAATGCTTTGTTAGCATGTCTTAATTAAGAATTCAGATCCCATTAAATAATGTTTCCAAAGTCTTAAAGCATGGACAACTATAGCTAATTCTTTTTCATATGTACTGTAATTTCTTTCTGCTGGTTTAAGCTTACGACTTTTATAAGCAATTGGTTGGATAAGAACAGCACCAAAGCCTTGTCCACTAGCATCAGTAACTACAACAAAGAATGGTCGTTGAAAATCTGGTAATGTAAGAACTGGTGCATGGGTCAATGCTTTCTTAAGTTCAGTGAAAGAATGATCTTGTCGACTAGTCCAATAAAAAAGTCTAGCTTTCTTAAGAAGTTCAGTCAAAGGATGTGCAATATATGCAAAATTTCTAACGAACTTCCTGTAGTAGCTACATAATCCAAGAAAAGACTAGAGTTCGTGAATATCACATAGTCTAGGCCAATTAGTAATGCTTTTGATCTTTTTGGAATCTACTTGAATACCATCAGCAGAGACAATGTGTTCTAGATATTCAATTTCTTCTTGGAAGAATTTTCTCTTTTCAGGATTGACATAGAGTTGATTCTTTTGAGAATACTTTTTCTGGATGTTGTTCATGTTCCTGACGATTCTTACTAAAAAGTAAGATATCATCGAAAAACACTACAACAAAGTTTTGATATTTCAAGAATATCCTATTCGTCATTCTGTTAAAAGTAGTTGGAGCATTAGTCAAACCGAATGGCATAACTAAAAACTCACAATGGCCAGTTTGGGTCTTGAAGACAGTTTTGTAGATATCTCCTTCGTCCATTCGAATCTGATGGTAACCAGACTTTAGGTTGATCTTGCTAAAGACTCGGGCTCCTTTAAGTTTGTCTAGCAAGTCATTTACTTGAGGTATTGGATATCAATTCTTAACAAAAATTTTGTTTAGTGCATGATAATCGATGCACAATCGATATGTACCATTCTTCTTTTTAACGAGAAGAAATGGAGCACCAAATGGAGAACTACTGGTTCGAATCAATTCCTTTTCTAATAGTTCTTTGACTTGTCTTTGAATTTTCTTTTGTTCTAGCATGTTAATTCTGTAAGGAGCTTTACATGGCAGTGAGCTACCAGGAATTATGTCACTTTTATGGTCTTTTGGACGAGGTCTAGGTAAGCTCGTCTATGAAGCAATTAGAGAATTTAGAGATAAAAGGGTTATGAGGCATATTTGACTTGGAGTCATCCTCGGCAGTAAGCTGGTTGACACAAATAAAAAATGTCTTCTCCTTTTTCCATACAGCTCTTTTTGCTTGAGTATGAGTCAAAAATGGGCCTAACTCACCTTTGTTTTGGCATTGAAGACAAATTTCTTGGTCATGTTTTATTAACCACATGGTATGGGTGTCATAGTCAATATGGGGGTTATGCTCATGTCTCCATGGCATACCTAAGATGACATCCACACTTTGTAAAGGTGCCACATTTGTAATTCTAAATCTCTAACCTCCCTGGTGCAGTTGTACTTAGTACTTTGAAATGCAACCTTTACTTTAGAGTGTGATGCATCTAAGTTAAGTGCTTTTCAATGCTTTCTCAGAAATGAAATCATGCGAACTACCATCATCATGCAATATAGAAATTGATTTTCCTTTTATTTTCCCTTGAATTTTCAATAAAGCATGAATTGAAAGCTTACCTGAATAGTCAGGATCAGAGCTACCCTCTTGCTTGAAAGAATCTTCGTCATCTTCTTTAATAACATTGAGTCGAGCCATCGATGTGGAATTTTTCTTTTTGTCAGGGCAATCTTGGCTGAGGTGTCCTTTCTTATGACAATTGTAACATCTGAAGATTCAATTCTTTGCTTGTCCATTTGAAGGTTTGTTGTTGTTGTCCTTCCGAATACCTCCTTTAGCTACATCTTTACCCTTTTGCATCCTGGATTTATTAAAAGCACTAGCAGGGAAAGAAGATTTTGTAGATTTTGTAAAAGATTTATCCTGAATCTTGAAAACTCTAGATATAGTTATTTTACGTTCTGAATTTAGGGCAAGGTCCATAGCAGTGCTAAGGTCATGTGGATGAAACATGTTAACGTTAGCCCTAATGGTAGACTTAAGTCCTACAATGAATTTTCTACGTTGCTCCTTTCCTTGACTTTTTCAATGACTTGAACCTGTAAAAGAATATCCCAAAACTTATCGATATAAGCTTGGACATTCTCTTTATCAATCTGGTGCAGAGTGTTGCATCGTTGACGTGATTTAGCTTTGTATTGTGATGGTAGAAAATGTTTCTTAAGAGTTTCAGAAACTCTTTCCATGTTGAAGGTCAATGTTTACCTTACTAATCATGTTTCACCATAAAGTCACACTCTCAATTAAATTATTACAAGCACATTTAATTTTATCTTTTTTGGAGAACTTATCGCCAGAGAAATAGTCATCGAGTTGGCTAATCCAAGCAATGAGAACTCGTGCATCCTTCTTGCCATCATAATTTTGGAAAGTGAATGCCTTTCGAATGATTCGTGAGTCTTTTTTAGAATTTTGAGCATGCAATGTAGCTTTAATAGTGCGTCTAACTTGATCACTTTCCTCATCATCTGAGTGTCGGAAGAATCAGAAGCATTGCATTTGCATTTAGTACGCTTGACTTGAAGCTCTAATTTGCATCAGAGTTCTCGTTGATTAGCAATTTGTTCTTGAAGCGCTGAGATTTGTTCTTGAACCGTAGGCGGAATGGGTAAAGCAGCCATTGCAACCTTTCTTTCTGAATTGTTGCCTATTGTGGGGAGTGATGAGTTTTCTCGAAATTTTTATAAAAAATTTTAAGGCCATTTAGCAGAAAACTCGCTTTAAAGGAGCTATGGGTTTTGTGGGTTTTCTCTCTTCTTATTAAGTTTTCTCTCTTTAAATTTTTGGTCACAAAAATGCACCGAAAAAGAGAGAGAGGTAGATGGTAATGGGATAAGGTGTGTGTGTGTGTGTGTGTGTGTGTGTGTGTGTGTGTATATATATATATATATATATATATATATAGCTTATCAAAGCGTTAGTCTTAAAGCTTAACAAAGCTTTTAATTAAAATGATCAGTGCAACTTTATTACACTAAGCTTAACATAGATTTTTTTTGTTTTGCAAATAATCCAGTGCAGCTTGCTTATTTCAACGTAAGATTTATTATTTAAAAGCTTACAAAGCTTTTAATTAAGCTTAGTAGTAAAAGCTTACAAGACTTTTATGGGCATAATCTAGTGCAGCTTTTATTAAAAGCTTAACATAGCTTAGGTGAAGCAGTAGGCGCAAACGTGTAGTTCCCTCCCTGAATTTGCAGCACTAGCCGTCGCCGAACAGTCGTGGAGATGAGAGAGAAAAAACTTCTCCTTGAATTTGACAATCGTGGAAAGGGAAGGAAGAAGGAAAAAATTTCTAATATGGCATGAGTTGGAAAGGGAAGGAAGAAGGAAAAAATTTCTAATAAATCAAATCTATTTTTTTGAAATTTTTCCACAGTGCATATACTCCATAAATTGACTCTTGGAGATTCACACACCGTCCATTATAGGTTTCTTCCTCCCTTAGCGGTTTAGCAACCTAAAAGCTAAGGAGGATTTGCTCTCAATTTTAGAATTCATCCATAAAGACGGATAATCAGAAAGAGGTCAAGAATCTAGCAAAAATGCTTTTCAATTTTAGAGTGGTTTCATGGTTTTCTGAAAAATGGTTTACCACCCTTCTCTTAACCTTTGGTTATTACCCTTTGGTTAGAGGCAATCCTTCAAAAACCTTTGAACTTAGCTTTCTACTACTCAATTTTATCCCCTTCTCCCTAGGTGTCTAGTTCTGATACCACTGTCATGGGATCTAAATTTCTAGGAAGATAGAAATCAAATAAATTGATTTAAACTTAACCATCAAACATCACATGACCATGATTAAAATATTTTAAAAAAAACAAATGAATATACGTAGCTCACAAAGATTCGGTCCAAGATTGGGTACAATCATCCCCCCTCATGTGTGTATGGCCTATTTTCCCCCACACATGAGTATTTACGAGATATTTTATTCCAAATTAGGCCATAGTCTCCAAAAATACAAAAGGGGTGCTTTTCTTGCACGACACTCTCTTATCTTCAAAAATAGAGTGCTCATAAATAGAGGCTTGGGTTTAAAGCATATTATTCTTTTGCCAAATATTAAAGATCAAGTCTATGACTATAGCTTTTACAAAATAAATCAAAATGTGCACAAGCTAGCACATGTATTTTACAAAGCTTGTTTACAAAAATGGTGTGCCAAGTAATAAATTGGTGCAACTTCTTCTCAATCCTAGGAATCCTCTTCACCTATAAACCAACAATAAATTAGTGAAATAAATATTCCATAAGCATACAAACCATCATCACACACATGTTTGCCAGACGTAAGTAACCCGATAATTACCCCTACATATGAACCACCTGAAACAAACATTGGGAGACCCCAAGCATACATCAATATCCACCAAACGTATTAATATTTATAATGGTATCACCCATGATATTAACATAATTTGGCATGACGCAAAGATAATCCAAGCGTACCCGAATTATCTAAGAGGGTAGAATAATATTTTTAAGAGAGCTTAAAATATATTCCAATAGCTCTAGAAAGCATAGGATTCACATCAGAATCAAGACCAACAAAATTACTTTGTTCAGCAGTGGCAAGATTGGATTTTTCTTTACTCTTCTTGTTTTTTTCTTTAAAATAACATTTGTGTAGTGGATGGTTGGTTTTACCACAATTCACATAAGGGTTATTAATAAAGCAATCCTTTGTGAGATGGTTGGTTCTTCCACAAGTAGCATGCTTCTTGTTGTTGTTGGTGACAGCATATGCTCCTTACGAAGTGAGATTGTTGTTGAAGTTCGGCTTCTTCTCCTCCTCCTGCAGTGAATTGATTGCACTCTCCAAGGAAGGAATTGGTTCCTTCTCTTTGAGCACAATGACAATGTTGTTGTATTCAATAGGCATTGCTTTAAGCAAGATGGCTATAGCATCCTCATCAGGAACATGGGCTTTTACATACACAAGTTGGGTGATAATGCTTTTTAACTTGTTAATAGAAGATGCAATAGATTCATTATGCTTTTTAGAAAGCCCATATAATTGCATTTTTAAACTTATTTTAGAGTGCTTTTGCCCGTGCTCCAAAGGTTTTCTCTAGAGTGTCCCAAGCTTTAGATGCAATGTCACAATCATCAATGTAATGAATATAATTATCATCTAGTGTGCAGTGATAATGATGCCTAGGGCTTGTTCATCCCGTGCTTGATTTGTGGCTATGACAACTCTAGTGGACACACCGTCTTCCACTTCTATTGGTTTAACTAATGTCCAAAGATTTTTCTTCAGATGCCCCTTGACTTTGGTCTGCCAAGTGTGAAAACCTTGGCCATTGAATTTGTCGGGGGGCTTTGCATTGGTAGCCATGATTAGGGTAGATGCGATTAGGGGTGGTCTTACCACTGAGATAAGAGACTCAGGGAAGTGTCTAGAAACCCTTTACAAGATATGGCTTCATACAAATGCAATGTCTATAAACCCTCTTGTGTGTTTAGTATCCATGTGAACTCCTCTTATTAAATAAATAAATATATATATTTTAACACCAAAGCAAATAGAGGTTCACAACCTTATATCAGTGTGTCAAACCTTATCTTAGTGTGTCGAGCTATCTGTTGCTTTGCAGGGGACACGAGAGTGTAGACGAACATGTCAAACGGGGGTGCCTGGTTAACACAGTAGAGTTGAACGATGCCGGTGAAGAGGGATGCGTATCACTAGTATAGCAATGTGTGTGATTGACAGTAAGTGTGTAGGCAATGGTACGAGGAGAGGCACAAAGGTAGGTAAGACTGTTGGACACAAAGCTGGCCGGTAGTCAGGGACGACACAAATCTCTTTAGTGCTAGCTCCCGTATGCAGGACTATGTGAAGAAATGGTAGTAGATAACAGCCGCCTATGATTGTAAATAGGCCTTAATCTAAGGTTTATTATCCTTATTAGAAGGCCTATACAAGACTTAATCCACGGGTGCACCTAGCTGCTTGTTGAGCAAAAAAGAATGGCATCCGATTCTTGAAGCTTTTGCTGCTATATACGTTGAAGATACTTCTTAACCAGGTCATAATTCAATATGTAGGTCATGCAAAGAGAAAAATAGTTTCAAAACTCCAAAAGGATAAATTCCAAGCTAAAAAATCCAAAATAGAAGTCTACTCTAGAAAGATCCAAAATAGAAGTCTCCTATGCTTTGATACCGTGTTAAAATTTAAGGGGGAAAGAAAAGAGCTAGAACACTTGAGCAAGTGGTCGATTGACCTTGCCTAAGCCTATCCCAAACCCTATTCCAGAGTTAATCATAGAACCGGTAAGGGAACCTCTCTCAGAGGCCATATAGCTAAATCCATGACCATTCTGAAGAAGATTCAGTAAGAGCCAGTTCCAGAGTCTCTACCTTTAGAACCAATCTACCTACATTGCTAGATGTAGTGAAGGCTGAATCAATGGGGGTAAAAGTTTTGCAGTCTCTGCCTTTAAAACCAATCTATCTGCATTGCTAGATGTAGTGAAGGAGGAATTAGTGGGGGGTAGAAGTTCACCTCCCAATGGATCATCATAGTCACCATAATATTTTTTTAATGTGATATGTGACTTCATTTCGACCCCATCAGAGGCACCGTCTCTTAGAATTAGTTAGGGTTAAAATTTCACCTTCCATGGGTCATCATAGTCACCATAATATTTTCTCAAATGTGAAGGTGACGACTTCATTTCAACCCCATTAGAGGTATCGTCTAGGGTTAAAATTTCACCTTCCATGGGTCATCATAGTCACCATAATATTTTCTCAAATGTGAAGGTGACGACTTCATTTCAACCCCATTAGAGGTATCGTCTAGGGAAGGATCAGTGCACATTGGTAGGTCTAAGCCCATCCCCAAGTGAGCACGATCCAAATGAGTGTGGATATCGCACGAGGGA
The DNA here is from genome assembly GCF_041138505.1 of Cibotium barometz. NCBI lineage: Eukaryota > Viridiplantae > Streptophyta > Polypodiopsida > Cyatheales > Cibotiaceae > Cibotium > Cibotium barometz. Next base: position 2,149,443 of record NC_141109.1, read on the forward strand.
CATAAGAGGCCTCACATCCTTATTATACTCAAAAGTCCAAGTCTAGATACGTTCTCTTTTATAAGGAAATTCTTAACTTTGGAGATAATTATCCGACTGAAATCCAACTCAATGACTAGGAACTTAAGAGGCCACATGCCTTAACTTGAAGACGATGAGAATAAGCCATGCCAAATTGAGAGATCTTCTTCTATACCTAAGACAAAAGGATAGCCAAAACTGTCCATGAACAAGCAGGAACACTATTTTGAAAGTGATGAAATGAATGTCATATTACTTGTCATTTTATAAAGGAATGATAGTCTTGGATGGTGGTGGTGTTGGTGTCGACATAATAACCAAGGATTAATGGGAGGTTTGGGGAAGTCCACCACTTATAGGCACAAGCTTCATGGTCAAGCTTGCCAACGAGAACCTCGGGGGGTGCACCTCAAAAAATGTAAGTCTACCACGTGCGATCATTAGGTGGGGTTTTTTCAATCCAAAATATTGGGTAAATTTACAGAAATACAATTACAAGAGGGGTATTTTAATTGTACTTTGGAAAAAAACCCGTAAGTCTATAAAGAAAAAGGGGTAGTTTTATCAGCTCAAAATTCACAGATAAGGGGTTTTTTAAATACCCCTTGAACGCACGTCGTAGGAGGGGCTTCCATATAGTGCACCCCCCGAGACGAGAACATAGTTAAACCTGTGGTGGGCGTCCTTCATAGTACAAAGATTAAGACCTTTGGGCTAAGCTTCCATCACACATTTGTGGTGATGAATTTTTAAAGATGAGGTTCGCACCATGACCCTTGGAAGGCCTTACATGAGAGACACAAGATTGGTTCACAATTGGTAGACCAATCACATTTACATACACAAAGATAACCAATCCTTGAAAATAAACGTGATGAAAATAAGGAAGACTCATGCCATGGGTCAAGGCATTCTTACGAATAAGTCTGACACGACCCCATCGGTCAAGGAATTCTCACCAATGAGTCTGACACGACCACATAAATTCATATATGTAGAGCTTGTAAATAAGATGTTGGATGGAGAAGATGAGAACCAAGAATATGAGCCCCTAGAGCTTACCGACTCCAAGGATTGGATTCACTTTTTGGCAGACCATGCACAGTCTTCCACAAAAACTTGGAACAAGGTTTGCATGACTGGATGGGGATTGGATGGTGCCAAAATCACATCCTTGTTTGTGCTAGACACAGTTGAAACAGAACCAAAGGTGGAACTCGCTCCCCTAGCATGCTTGCCTTGAGATAGAGTGTCCCTAAAAATACCACATAGTTGCATGGCCCGCCTTGGTTTACCACACCGGAGCTAATGAAAAGATTGGGGGAGGAGAGAGAGCTTGAGATCTTGCAAGCACACACCCACTCACATAACAATGGATAAGACACAGACAAAGATTGAAGGTTGAAATCTTCTTCTTCTTCTTCTTACTCTCAAAAGAAGACTACAAAAGATAGTGAAAACCCAACATAAGTACTAGAGTACCATGTGCAAGAGGACCATAATGTGAACATGCTAAATAGGTAAGCTGACAAGATAAGTATGCCATAACTAGGTTGGACTAGGTAGGTGTAGTCCAGCTATAGAATCACTAGTGAACATCTGCCATGTTAGCTACCAAACACACCAGTGGTGTAGATGTGGAACGATCACCCAGGCACATCATGAGTGTCTGCTCGTGTTGATCTTGACATCTCAACACTCCCCCTCAAGCTCAATTGCATCTCCAAGACTCCCCCTCAACACTCCCCCTCAAGCTCAATTGCATCTCCAAGACTCCAAGCATAGTGTGGAATATGTGAAGCTTCTTTGTTCCCAAGGCCTTGGTGAAAATGTCAGCTACATGCTCCTCTATATGATATACACGAGATCAACATCTCGTGCCAAGGCCTTCCCTCGGCGGATGAAGTGATAATGTTTGGTTTGCGCATGAAACACTGGATAGGTGACAACCTGTCTATCCATATGTAGCCCCAAATCTCTGAGTAGCTTACGTAACTAAGCTACCTCACATGATGTTGCCATCACAGCACCCCTATACTCTACCTCTGTACTTGACAAGGTAGAGTTGCCAGGCTGCTTCTTGCTACTACTTAATGTAACATCACCACTCCCAAAGGAAAATATAAATGCACTAGTAGATCTCATGTCCAATGTAACATCACCACTCCGAAAGAAAAATATAAACCCACTAGTAGATCTCATGTCCAAGATGCTACCAGCCCAATAGACGAGGCCATAATCCACTATGGACCTAACGTAGCGTAATTTGTGCGTCACACTATCTAAATGTGGCTTCTGAGGAACCTGCATAAATTGCGTTGTGACTCTTCTGGTTGCCCTATCGATATTGCACTTGGTGGCCATCATCCATTTGCGCCCTAAGTTTACAGTCCCTTCCATGGTATCCGCAGGCATAACCAAAAAGCTTTGGATTACGGTCCCCTTGTCATAAGCAACCGGAGTGTGCAGAATTCCTGAGACAGGGGTTTTCTTCTTGTTGATTCCTTGAACTTGGATAGCACTCTTGGATAAAGGTGGTTTTCCAAGTTGACACCACATGCCATATGATAGGAAATTGTGTTGAGCTCCTGTATCCAATAATGTATTATACAGCACCTCCCGCCGTAAGGACTCTGTAACTCAATTGGGCCAAGTGCCGAGTTTCCAGATTAAGCTTAAATCTAGCTAAGTGTGCCTTTGTTGTCCAAGGTGGTATGCTCCTGGGACACATCGTCTCCAAGGAAGGAATTGCAGTCAACCCAGCCAAGGTAGAGGTAATCCAAAAATCTCTAATTCTGACAAATGTGAAAGAACTCAGAAGGTTTTGGGGAAGGTCAAATGGCACACCTGCATACTCTAGTATTTGGCTCATGTAGCAGTCCCCTTGAACCAGCAGATGACATAGATCAAAGCGTCGTTGACCTAACAACTGTGCGGCAATCAAATTTCCACTGGACCAAAGAATGCAACATTGCATTCCAGTGTCTCAAGCTCATGCTATCCAAAGCACCTATTGTGCAAGCCCCAAACTAGGAATTGCCTTTTCACATCTTTGTGGATGTCTCTGATGTGGCCATTGGCAGTGTTTTTATGGAGGAGGCTGAGAAGAAATGGTTCCGGCTATTCTACTATGCCAGTCACAAAGGCTCTCTAAACTAGTCACATCTTCTTTCCTCGAAACTGACGAAAGAGTTTGGTCTTGGTCATAGTCTGATTCAGGGTTTGAGTCTGATAAGATTTTTCCTGAACTATCTTTCTCAAAAAGGTTTGATAATTTAGTTACTAATTCACTGAATTTCGTTCTTTGGATGTTAACTGATTTCTAAATTAATTAGGAATTCCGATGAGGAATAAGTTAATCATGTATCTGAATATTTCAATCCAATAGATTTTCTGAATTTTCTCCTGTGCGTAGTGGAATTCTCCAAAATCTTACCTGTGTTTGCACTCATCTTGCCCTAATCCAATGGTACATAAATGGTCTTACAACCAACCATACCATATTTGAACATGTGCAATGCATATTGTCTCTGTGAGATAGCCATATGCTCTCACACTACAAGAGAAGGTACATTAGCGGTGTTTATTTGTGCTAATCTTAGCAAAACATCTTTACTTACATAGTAGTCACATCCCCTTGCATACTCCCATTCTTCTCTTGTAATCTCCTCTCCCATCCTTTTGGCTTGCTCTAGGGAATCTCTAGGCCATTCAATATTGCAATCCTTTGGAAGAGCCTTTAGGTTAGGTGGGTATGCCATGTGCCTTTGTGTTGATCTCTTAAATGCCCTTCTCTCCTCTATCCTTATCTTTCTTGCATCTTCATATTTCTCAATCCACTTATCCATCTCACAGAAGTGTTAAGAAGACAAAATGTAATGACCTTTTTGTGCATGGACTCATCCATCTTTCGAATGCGTCCTTTTCCATGTGGCACATGTGACACCATTCATTCATCCTCATCGTTATGCATGAATCTAGGCATAGATGGATCAATTTCTTTCAAATATTGAGAGATGTATACAAGGGATTCTGGCACCAACCATCCCTCTGCCATGATTCCTTCTGGCCTTGCCCTTTGCCTCACAAATCCCTTCAAGGTTTTCATGAAGTATTCAAGAAAGAACATCCACCGGCTATGAACAATGTCACATATAGCCACCTCATCCACCAAATGTACTAGAAGGTGCAATTGAGTTGTAAGTATGCTTCTTGGAAAACTTTCTTCAATCATACACACCGCCTCAATTGAGTCAACTCAAGCCTTCTCAGTGGAATCTGGATGAATCTCCTTTGACAATATCCACCTATTCAACAAAGGAAGAAATGATAAATTAAAGAAGAATAGATAATTTCAAAGTTATATGTTATACCAAACACACAAATCTATAGTTTTGATTGGAACTCACCTTGTGATTCCACCTAATTTAAAGATGGCATTCTGAGCTTTCTCTTCTCCGCACCCACCATTGATATTGGAAGTATGAACTAAAGAAATTAATTTTTGAAAAAAAATAAAAGATCAATATAGAGTCCACACAACATAAACCGAGAAGTGCCCAAAAAATAGATATAGTGAAATCAATATAGAGTCCACACAACAAAAACCAAGGAGTGCCCAAAAATAGATCTAGTTATGTATGTAGTTGCATCATCTTGTGCCAATCATGTGATTTGAGACCATACAATTGATGCTCACCCTTCTTTTTTGTTATTGTAAATGTACCTTTTAATGAGTGCATTACACCAGTTGGTGTACGAAAAGATGAAATTTGATTCTTGACATTCTTTTCCTCTTGCCTTGTCAACCTCCATGGCACCTTTGGTAAAACTACCTTGTCTCATTGACTACCCTTGGCCATGTATTTTCCATGCGTCCGATATCCTTTAGGTAATCCCTTATTGCATGGGTGTCTTTTTTACCAATTAGATGGTTCCAAATCATTGATGCCACATTCTTAAAAATGTGCATTAGATTCAAAAGATGATTTATTCTTAACTCTATCCCAATATGGTAGACGATAGAAGATTGAGTACCTTTTCATGCTCGTAAGGTGTTGTGATGGGAGTCACCCTCCATCTCTTGTCCCACTCTCCATCTCTCGTCCCACTCTCCATCTCTCCACCTTCCTTCCAATGGCATTGTAGGAGGCGAATGCCACATGGCTTCCCACTCTACACCTCTCATCACAATTGGAGAAACCTCTGATGGAGCATAATTAGGGTGGTTTGGAGAAAGAAATCGAAGATGTTCATCACACACCACTTTCTTTAGTGCATGTGCTTGTTTGGATACAAGTGATGGACCACAACTTGGACATGCATTATATCCTGCAGTTGTGAGACCTACAAAATTAGCATGTAATAATTGAAAGTTAATAGACATTACAATATATTAGAGTTATAAATGAATCATTTGTGCATGTTTAGATAATAATAAATTTATGAGTATGACGTACCTGAGCACTCCGTATAACTCAAAAAATCATACATAGTCCACATTCAGATACCCTTGACCATTGCATTGCGGCATGAAATTGGATGAGAAACATCATGCACCCTTATGCCTCTCCATAATTTCTCGAGCTCATCAATCAAGGGATCAATGTATACATCCATATTCTTTACCTTTTGTGCTTCCCATGAACAAGAAGCACAAGCATCACATGACCCTTCTTTATGGACATCCATGGAGGAATATTGTAATTCACAACAACAATGGGCCATGTGGACCATGATGTAGACCTTAATCCAAATGGTTCACCCCATCCATACCCAATCCATGCCATAAATTATGGGACTCATCTTTGAACTTTGGCCATCCATCCTCAATGTGAGCAATCGGTGGGAATCCTCATCATGCCATTAGTTGAACGATGGTTCACATGCCATGTCATTAACTCCTACAATGAATTGACATGAGAACATATGTTGAATGTGAGGTATAATAGGAAAGTGCCTCAATACCTTTTGTGAAATTTTTGCACCCTAAATCCTTCCTGTAACGATCCTCTCCACAAATTGGACATTGCATGACATTGGCAAAGCCACCCCTAAATAGTACACAATCATTATAACATTCATGAATTTGAGTGTAATCCATACCAAGCTTGGAAAGTATTTTTCGAGCATCACTTCTTCTTGCGGGCATCAAATTTTTTGTTGGGAGCATCTTCTTTAATAACTGGAGTAGGCTATTCACACTATTATTGCTCCATCCATATGTTGTTTGCAAGTTGAGGATTTTCAAGCATGCGCATAAAATTGAGTACTTTGCACCCTCATACAATGGTGTGTTAGTGTCCTTGTGTAACACATCCTCTCTTTCATGTGTTTCAAAGTTAGGTGTCTCTTCCTCACCCTCACTTTAAAAAACATTAGTGATCATCTCCTCCATGACATCCTCTTCCTCTATCTCATGTGGAGGAAATCTTGGGTCTTCCAAGTGTACTGAACATGCTCCACTTTCCACTTCCAAGTGTACTGAACATGCTCCACTTTCCACTTCCTCAAGTTTCCCCCAATGACAAAATAATGAGAAATATTGTGTAGTACTTGTGCACGAATGTCCATGCCCTCCTCATCCAAATGAACCATATTTAAAAATGACACTCAACATTACATATGACAAACCATGAGTTTACATTTCATCTCTCATAAGTTTATATACTAGCCGAGTAATTGGCTTGCATCATCAAGTTGACTGGCATTGGCTCAAATGATCCCCATTTTCTAATATGCTCCAATGTCACTTGACGTTCACTTACACAAACACTCTTGCATCTTGCACATGAACAAGGGATTCTTCTTTTTTGCAACCACTCTAGACCTCCAATGAATGGTGACCCATCACTATCCAAACTAGTAGAAGACATCTATACCGCGCACAAAAAGTATACAATTAAAAAATTGAATATGAATACATGCACTGAATCTAGCACTATCAATGGTATATGATAGGTTCTCTCTAGAATTCACCCAGTATTGTTATAAATGTCACTATAAGCACCGTTAAAGCACCGCTAGCAATGCTGAGATTTAAATTAATTTTTTGAACCTATAATGCTACCAATGCCTTTCTTTCTCTCCCCCAAAAAATTACCTTCACTCCTTTCCTTGAGTTCTTGCACCGACTCCTCCCTTCCATCACTATAGCTCCCCTCACATGCATTTGTACTCTTTATTTTCCCCTTCCCCTTCCCCTTCCCCTTCATGAGACTCTTTCTCTTCATCACTATATGGCTATGCTATAAAATCTTGAAGGTATTTTTCTCTTATGTTTTATTCTAATGTATTTGTTTAGGGTTCTTCTTCCCCTTCCCCTTGCTATTCCTCTTTGTTTTCCTATCCATCACTCTATAAGTGATGGTGTGACCTAATGATTAGGATTTGCTTCTATTATGCTTAACCTAATGATTAATAAGAAACATAATGAGATTATGATTAATGCATAGAGCACTAACCTTTTCCTTTTGGTTCTTCTCCTTCTTCTTTTTGTGTCTATGCTGAATGTGTATTGGTCTTTTATATATTTCTTGTGTTTGGAAGGTAGAGTTCATTAAATGTTTTGCTAGTCACTCTTTTACCTTTTTGTATTGTGTAGGTCTTGCACTAATCATCTCTTTTAGCTAGACAATATGGAGGTAATCTCTCTTTTGCTTATATTATTTAGGGTTTTGTATCTATGCATTAAGTTTTTAGGGTTTTGTATTACTAATTACTTTGTTTAATCTGTTATTTTGTAGGTCCTCTAATCCTCTTCTTTAACTTCACCAAAAAGAGGTAAGCTCTCTTCATTTATGCTTTTTGTCTTTCTATTATTGTACCCTTGGGTGCCAGGCTTTAAGATTAACTTAGGCTTAAGCATGTATGCATCTAGCTTAAGCATGTATGCATCTAGCTTAAGCTTAATGCATGGATTAAGCTCTATATATAGAGCTTAATCTATGCATAGATCTTTGTGCATAGATTAAGCTCTATGCATAGAGCTTAATCTATGCATATAGCTCTTAATCTATGCATTTAGCTATATGCATAGATTAAGCTCTATGCATAGAGCTTAATCTATGCATTAAGCTTAATGCATATAGATTAATCTATGTATAGATTAAGCTCTATGCATAGAGATTAATCAATGCATTAAGATTAATGCATAGATCTATACATAGAGCTTAATCAATGCATTAAGATTAATGCATAGATCTTAATACATGGATTAAGCTTAATGCATGCTTTAAGCTTAATGCATAGAGCTTAATCAATGCATTAAGCTTAATGCATAGAGATTAATCTATGCATAGATTAAGCTCTATGCATGCATGGATTAAGCTTAATGCATGTATTAAGCTCTATGCATAGATTAAGCTTAATGTATAGAGTTCTATGCATGCATTAAGCTCTATGCATAGATTAAACTAAACATTTTTTTCTCATAAATGTGTTACTAATCACTTTTTTAACATGTTATGTTTTTTAGAGTGTCTTCAGTATCATTCCATCTCTTGAGGTGCTCTCCAATGTTCTTATCATTTTAAGAGCATTGTCACATAAATTAATTGGAGAATGTTGGTGAGGTGGGGTCGGCATCTAAGAGACGCTCGCGTGATTATTTGAGCTTAAAAGCCTTATCCTCAAATAATTAAGCCTCATCCTCGACAAAGAGGAAGTCTACGAAAGCATCATTTATGACTTCAGGTACTTGATTTTCATGATCTTTTCCAAGTTCATGTGTTGTGGTTCATTCTTCCCAAAGGGAAATTGTCTTTCGGTGTGTGTTTTTCAAGGTGATGCCTATGTCACAAATAAAAACCATGTAATGTCTCTCTTAGCAGACATTGTGAACTTGACAACTTCACAAGGAGACTGGGTTTGTACTTACCTTTCCATTTACTCACATGTTTCTCGCTTGAATTTTATGAATTGAGATTTTTGTTTTATGTTGCTCTTTTTATAGAATTGTAATGTTTCTACAAAAAGTGAAAGCCGGTGGGATGCTTCATTATTGAGAAGAAACAGTTAAAGCTTTACACGTATTCTTTGTAGATTTTCCAACAAATTTCTTGATAGAGCGTATTGATGAGAAGAGGGTTTGTATTAAATTTCACAATCACTTTGACTTGAGCCTCTCACTAATGTAGACAAAGATTTATTGTTTTTTGTCATTGTATTGTTGAAGGTGCCATATTGGAATACATTCTCCATTGCTTTGTCATCTAAGGTTTCCCTCTTGGCAGACACTTATGTGGCCGATTCGGGTTGGTACATAGTGTCATGCTCATTGGACCACTTTGGAGTGGTCCAACACCATGCCACAAAGCAAGGATTCAAGATGAAGCAGAGTATCCATTATATACTAGCCACACATTATGCTCGGAGGTCCACTAAGGAGAGGGTGAGCTACTACATCACATGATGATTAAATTAAATTTTTACCATGTGGTAAAGTATTACTATGTCATATATGCATTTATTACTTTATATCCTCCATAGGTGGAGGCACTTGTGATTGGGATGTTCTATAGGAAGGGCAATAAACCCTTCTATGATAGAATTTGTGGAGAGGGTATTGACCAAAAGGCATTCGAGGCCAACAGTGGAGTAATCATGGAGCCTCTATATCATGGTCAAGGCGGACTTTGTTGTCTTGAAGAGCATGCTTTGGAGTTTTACAAGTTGGCGAAAGATTATAATGCTATATGTGTACTAGTCTTTTTTTTTAATAGTATGCATACCAATATCATATTTGATCTCCCTTTGTAGATGGTTGATTTCCACCTTCAATGTGAAAGGGAAATCTATTATTGATATATTTGTAGAATGCGGATGACTTGGCATTGTTCGCAACAACAGAGAGATGGGACGACATTGTTTGTGGATCGATTATGACATTACAGTTTCTGATGCCCATCTCAGAGAGTTCAGTATAGAGTGCATGTTGCCTGGGCAAGATGAGGGGATTGAGGATAGCGGTAGCTTTTATGACCCATGATCTCATAGATTTTTTGTCCCCATGATCTGATAGATATGTTTTGGGTTGATGACATCATTTTGTCGAGATTCATGATAGTACTTGTGATAGGATTTTATGATGTCGTTTTGTCGAGATATGTGATAGGATTTTATCTAGTAGTATTTTCTATGCTTGGCTACATTGATCTCGTAGACTTTTTAGTCTCATGTTCTCATAGACATGTTTTAGATTGATAATGTCACTCTACTAAGATTTTATGATAGTGTATGTGACATGATTTTGTTCAATAATATTTGCTATGCTTGGCTACGATGTGGCTATGTTGTGATGATAAATTTATCATAGAATTTGTGGTTATGGTGTGGTTTGGATATGATACTTTGACACCAGTGATGTAATGTGGCTATTTAAGAGACTTTGCTGTGTTTAGTGATGTTTGGTGTTTTGCAGGTTGGTAAAATTATAATGCTATATGTGTTAGTCTTTTTTTCTAGAATGAATTGAGTTTCTTTTGTAGATGGTTGGTTTTCACCTTCACCATGGAACGGGAATCCATTATCGACATATTTGCTGACATGTTTAAGGTTGATGATGTCATTTTATTGATACTTTATGATAATATATGTGATAAGATGTTGTAAAACAACATTTTCTATCCTTGCCTATCATTGATGGTGGCAAATTTGTCATAGAGTGCATGCCTAGGCTCTATGATGTGGCTTTGTTGTGAGACGAGCAATTTATCATGCCTATGGTGTGGTGTGGCGATGAAGTGAATTGAAATATGATTGCTCCAATCACAATTATCAGTACTATTTTATATATGGATATTTATAGCTATATTAATACTATTGTTAAATAATTGATAATCTAAGATATGTATAGATACAAATATATGGCAAAAAAACTCACTATAATTAATCAAAAGCTCACAATAATAGAAAATATTATAATTGTGGTTTGGGATGACAAATAAGCTCACCAAAATAGCAAAAAATCTCACAAAAAATATGCACCCCCTCAGTACCCAATACCACCCCAAAAATCGATCTCATTGGATCGTGACTAAACTACTAGAAGCACAAGGATTTTACAAACCCCCACATCTAGGAGCCAAGATTAAAGAAACCCATGTCCCAAATGCACCCTCAAACATCAAATCCAAGTGGGTATGGAGACTTAAAAATCCTCTAGCCATCCTCTACCACACCAACTCTATAGCTTGAGTAGAAATGGAGAAGAGTTGTGGCTTCTACTTTGACTCATATGCCGATAACACCTTCAAAAAAGCCAGAAGAGCCTATGGACCCCGTGCAACAAGAGGCAACACCTTACCCATGTGTAGTGGCCCTACCCGTCCTTGATTCCATCAATGAAGAGCTGCTCATGGTGTCGAACCCCAAAGAGAACCATGCTACTGATGTACAGTCTATTATGAGATCTGAGGGAGATATCACTGCCTCTTCCGAGAGGGTTTTGGGACGTTACACAGGGTCATGGAGTTTGAGGATCAGAGATGCCTGGGATTGTTCCTACTTGAGCTCAGGAGACATAGAGAGACCCTCTTGGCAGATAGGAGACCAAGCCATGATGTACCTAGACAGAGGATCCTGATAGATTTCTTTGCACCAGACCAGCACCAGCAACCCAGCCCACACACCTCCTGATACCTCCTCCATCGAGCCATCAGGGCACCGGCCACGCTACCAACAAGGAGTCACCACTGATAGAGTAGTCGTCGTGCGCTCATCGACCACGCCCACTAGGATCTCGACTACCACAACATCCTCACCATCACCATATGAGAGCCATTATTGCTTGGCATCAGAGGCGCCTACCTCGCGTCTACAGCCTCTCCATTCTAGACAGCCCCATGGTGGAGATATTTGACTTGAGGAGAGGGAATCACTTCAACTGATCAGCATACATGGATTTACTTGACATACATTTTCCAGTATTTTCTACTCATTATCATCTAGGAGTCTTACTTATAGTTCTTATAACTGTAAGACAATCAGTTTATTGTACTTTTCAGTTTCATTTAGTTGTTCTCTTTGATGAGACACCAACTTCAGATGTACTCTCAATTTTGGTCTCATAGGCCATTATGGCCTCTTAGAGACGTTCATATATCATTCCATTTCATTTCTCTCTCTCTCTCTCTCTCTCTCTCTCTCTCTCTCTCTCTCTCTCTCTCTCTCTCTCTCTATGCATGAGGTGTGGGTTCTCTCTATCCAAGCATGAGGCGTGGGTTCTCTCTATCCAAGCATGAGGCGTGAGGCTAGGGTATGTAGGCAAACGACACAACTAATCCACACACCACATTATCATAAATTAAAACCCAAGAAACCTAATCTTGCAATCCAAACTCTTTAATCATTGATCTCACTTCCAAGATTGTAATCCAACCTCACACCGATCTCACATCTTTTGTCAAATGTTGGATCGTGGTGATCTAATCCTTGGATAATCCCACTTTCCAGATGATTCAACTTCTTTGATTATTAGTTCTACCATCCTGATCAAACTCCACCAATCTTACATATCTACCATCCTGATCAAACTCCACCAATCTTACATATTTAAATCAATCCTACTTCTCAAATCATGATTTGTTGAGAAATAAAATAGGATTAAGATCAAGGTGGATCAAATCATATGAGAAACATGATTTATCATGTTGATTAAGATGATACATAAAATATGATTAACTTAATATCAAGCTAATGATGACAATTAAGAAATACACCACCATAATTTCATTGCATTAGAGTTGGTCCAAGTACATCCTTTTTTAGCTCTCATGGAGCTCCCATCTCACAAGATGTGTGCACCCTTGTGCCAACCATGTGTCCATAAATTCTCACACTACATGTGCCTCCTTGCACTTTCCGTGTGCTACCTTTTTGACCTTTGATTTAACCTTTTACAAATGACCATACAAATTAATCTTTTCTAATGTACCCTTAGTCCATCCTTTTCTAATGTGCATGATGCTCCTCTTGATCTACTCATGTTGCACACTCACACATTGATTTTCTCAATCCCTCCTCTCAATGTGATAAGGGTCTAACACCTAACATGCATTGACCTAACCTACACTCCATACTCATATGGTTGGAGCGGTCTGTCTAGGTTGCCCTATGAGCTACAATTTTGGCTTTGTCTTGACACTTTACACATCGGGAGAGTGGGGTTACAACCAGGGCTTAGGAGCAATGCTCCTCATATCATCTAGAAGAGGTGATCAGTGTTGCCTCGATCCTGGGAGGCCTCATCACTATCTTCCTTCTTTGACATTACATTGGCTTCTTCCACTCTCTTTTTATGCTAGCAATCCTTTGCTATGTGACCAATTTCACCATAATGATAGGTTATCTTTGTCCTTGGTTCTTCTCTGGTCCTTGGTCTTGGTCCTCTTGAGAAGAGTGCTTTCTCCTCACTTGATGTAGCTTGAGTTGCATACAATGAAGAACTGGATGAGATGAGTAGACCACTAAGAGATTATACCTTAATTTTTTCAAAAAATGGCATTAAGAGACTATAAATCGCTGACTAGATTTTTGCTTCGTTGTGTCACGTACCCTTGATGATATTTGACAAGAATTGATATGTAAACTCCTTAGGGTATAGGTAGGACTTGGCCCAATTTGGCGCAGACACAGAGAACAACACAAAAGACCAGTCAACATTCCAACGCGAAATGTGGGCAACGTCGGTGATGAAATTCCTCAATTCCTCCACAACGTAGATTTGCCCAAGGATGAGGAAGGTGTGGCTAGAAGATCTTCCCAAGTGATGGAGAGAATTAGAGGAACAAGCCGCTTCAAATTTTGGCACAATGGAGAAAGAGGGGTAGTGTGGGATTAGTGGCTTAATCAAGATTCATGGAGCCTATTTTTGCTACTAGCTTGAGATGGGATAAGTGAAGAGGCATGGCTCTGATACCATGTTGAGAAATCAAACATGATTAAGCTCAAGGTAGATCAAACCATACGAGAAACATGATTTATCATGTTGATTAAGATAATACACAAAATATGATTAAGCTAATATCAAGCTAATGATGACAAACAAGAAATACACCACCGTAATTTCATTGCATTAGAGTTTATCCAAATATCCTTTTATAGTTCTCATGAAGCTCCCATCTCACAGGATGTGTGCACCCTTGTGCCAACCATGTGCCCATAAATGCTCACACTACATGTGCCTCCTTGCACTTCCCATGTGCTACCTTTTTTACCTTTGATTTATATAAATAATATGTTGAGAATCATGGATCAAGCTCTCCTACTAGAAAATGAGATATTAATCCTACTCTAATAATAACACAATTAACATGACTAATCTAAGGTGGGTGAACTCATCATGAGTGAGTAGTGAACTCAAGTACAATTAGGTTAGAAGATTGAAACTTGTACTCATAGAGAGACTTGAGATTTGTGCGCAAGTGATATGATTTATTGCTTGAAATGGCCCCCTTTTATATGAGGAGGTGCACCTGGGCTCGTACATCAATGTGGGATAAATCCCTTTGCTCATGTGGGTGCATGCTAGCTTTGCACTTTCTTGGCTACTCTTTCACACTCCCTACCTCTTCCTTGTGCTCTTTGGCACCACATTTCTCAACACCCCCCCTTGGTGCCAAATCTTTGGGCTACTCAAGGTGGTTGGATGTGAGGTTTACAACATATTTTCACCCCCCTTGTTGGTGGTGACTTGACCTATCTTTGAGGTCTAGAGGTCATCTCTAAGAGTGAGATCCCCCCTTGATAGAGACTTGACCTATCTATGAGGTCTTCTAAGAGTAGGGTTACAACAATCATTACCCCCCCTTGGTGCTCAACTGGCTACTCTCTCGTTGTCGAGTGTTACAACATCTCACATGATTTTTGGCCTACTCATTTGGTGGCCTTTACAATGTTGGCTTGGGTAGTGACTCACTAGAGTTTTCCTCTTCTAACTTCATGCTTTTTTGTATCCCTTTCGATTTTTCTCCTTGAATTCTTTTCTTCTTTTGCTTTTTCTCCTTGAATTCTTTTTTTCTTTGGCTTTTTCTCCTTGAATTCTTTTCTTCTTTTTCATTTTGGCATTTCCCTCTTCATTGTTTCTTTGGATCTTTTTCTTACACACTAATGCGACATTATGTCATGTACTGGTGGGTGGTCTTACCCATGAGCTTTTTGAGTCTCTATGGCAATGTCTAAAACCCAATAAATGTAAACAGAAATGCAATATTTTTATGGGAAGGTCTTAGCTTGTATGGCCAGTGTCTAATCCCAATGCAAAACATGGAAATGAAATATGTATCGCTAGGACGTGCAATATGCATGCAGATTACACTTATTTTTAATACAAGAAAATGCGTGATTACAAATTAGGTGCATAAGCATCGACGAGGCATGGCATGTTCTTCCTTCTTCTCTTTGATGATGCCCTCTTCTTCTTGTCAGATCTTTGGCCTTTGCTTGTTGTTGCTTTGACTCTGGATTTTGACGACTTCTTTAGTGTGGACATGAAGCTCTTCGCATGATGCCTTTAAATTTTTACATGCAAATTGAGGTCACTAGCTGTGACAGTTTGGGTGCAGTATAGTACTGTTGGCATAGAATACAACAGTTTGTGTAGGTCAAACAAGAGTGCTGTTTTTGGAAAATTTGTGTTGCAGACAAGATAACACCATATTAGTGAATTTGGGAATTTTCCAATTTCCATTTTTGAATACTTAAAAAAGGGGACATGGATAACATGTTTGTAAGTTTCTTAAAACCCTATCATATGACCTATCGTTGGAAAGCGCTTGAAAAATGGAATCTAAAGAGCTATAAAACGCTCATTTTGGACTAGTGGTGTTCAAGTTATGGTTAATCCAAACTTTTGACCACGTGTCCCAAACTTGTGGGAAATTCCCATATTCCCCAATATGGTGTTAGATGTCAAATGATGGAATAAACTAGATTTTTGCAGAGAAGCTTGACAAGAATAACTTCCATTCTTGGAGGTTTAGATTGACAAATTTCCTGATGGGAAAAGTTTACTGCTGGGACTACATTGAAGGTGAACATGAGGAGGCACCGGAGATATCGGAGATTAATCCAACTGCTATGCAAAATGTAAAAGAATTCAAGGATTGGAATCAGGGAGCAAGGAAAGTCATGTATTGGCTTTCTATCATCAACATACAAGACACTATGATTTGGAATATATAGAATACCAAGTCACCTAAGGAGACATGGGATATTTTGGTGAAGCTATATGAAACTAACACCAAGGCACGAAAGATTTAGTTAAAGAATGAGTTTCATATTGTGGAGAAGAAAAATATATCTGTGAATGATTTTGCCTTGATGATCAAAGGCATTGTGGAATCCCTTGCATCAATTGGTGTTTCTGTTGATGAGATGATAAGGTGGAAGTGTGTCTATGTGGTCATGGGCCACAATACAAGGTATTCAAGACGTCTATTCAAACTCGGGAGAACATTCCCAACTTCACAGATTTGGTGTCAATGAAGAGAAGAATTTGGGTGAAGATCAACAGTCTTCATAAAACAAAAACAGTTCTCAGAGCAGCATGCCATCTACACAAGTGTAGGTAGAGGACGAGGTAGAGGTCGTGGATGTGGCCAAACAGGTAATCAAAATTATGGTTAGTAGCAACAAACAACAGTCCCAAGATTCCCAACAACACATGGGTAGAAGAGGCCAGTTTAGAGGCAGGGGGAGTCAAAGAGATTGTGGTAATTGGCAAAGGCAACATAATGATACACGAGGTTGTTTTTACTATGGTAAGCCTAGACATGTGTAGACAGATTGCTATAAAAAGTAGAGTGACATGTGAAATGGAAAAATGCAGCAAAAAAACTAAGCATCCTCTAGCAGAAATAATGAGGATAATGAGAGGCTGTTTGTTGTGCAACATGTGGTTAATGCTATGTCTAGAAATGATGTAGCAGCATGTAAGGATGATGTATGGTATGTTGATTCAGGTGCTTCGAACCACATGACAAGTCATGGTGAGTGGTTCAAGGAAATGGAAAGCCTTAAAAGACCAGGTTTTGTTGAAACAGGGGATGACACGGCTCATCGATTGCCCATGTTTGAGATGTGCCATTGTTTATGCAGGATGGTAAGGTAAAGTACCTTGCAGATATACTTCATGTTTCAAACATTACAAAGAATTTGGCTTCTGTTGGCCAGATGATTGAGCACGATTTGTAAGTCTAGTTTAACCCAGATGGCTATTATAGAAGACTTTAAAGATAAGTGCAAGTTGGTTGCAAAAGGCAATAGAGTGGGCACAATGTTTACATTGAATTTAAATATGCCTGAAGTGAGTGCTGTAATGTTTACAAATGGTTCAGGAGTTGTTGCCAGATATAGACATTTGGCATAATAGAATTGGGCATGTAAATGTGCAAAGAATGAAGTCTATGTAGACTAAAGAAATTGTGATAGGGATGTCTAAGTTTAAAGTTGAAGGTATACAGAAATTATGTGAAGCATGTCAATTTGGAAAGAAAAGAAAGCATGTATTTTCACATGACAGAAATGTGAGTAGGAATGTACTAGATGTTATGCATTCAGATGTATGACGAAGACTATGTCTATGGGTGGTTGCAGGTACTACATAACATTCATCATTGATGACCACACGAGGAAAGTGTGGGTGTATTTCATGAAGGAGCCAATGAGTTCTCTGAATTCTTGCGAAAGAATAGCATTCAGAGGCAATTTACATGCAGATACACTCTGCAGCAAAATGGGGTTGCTGAGCAGAAAAACAGGCACATTATAGAGATAGCACCGGTATTGATGGGGCAGAGAAGAATATGTCACATAGTTATTGGGATGAGGTTGTGTCTACAACAATTTATATCATGAACACGACTCCTACTACAACCATACATGATGCCAAACGCCAGAGGAGAAGTTTACTGGCAGGAAACCTGATTTGTCTCACTTGAAAGTTTTTTGATGTATTGCATACGTGCATGTGCGAGATGAGTTGCGTACCAAGCTAGATCCAAGGGTAGAAAATAGTGTGTTTATTGGGTATTCCCTTGAGCAAAAGAGATATAGATGCTATAATCCGACTACACGCAAATTGAGGGTAAGTAGGGATGTTATATTTGATGAGATAAGTAGCTAGTATGGTGCTGAAATGGATGTTGTTTTGGGGATTATGTAAGTGGAAATGTGGTTGCATAGACTGCAAGTCAGCAATCATCACAGTCATTGAGTGGACCAGGAGAGTCCTCATCTAGCAGTCCAATTGATAGACCATGGAGTGGCAGGCTACGTCATAATACCAGTCCTAGAAATGTTGTTAGTACATCACATAAAGGCAAAGAGAAAGTGGTTGAGCCCCTTGGTATGCCTGATATTTATGCAAGGCATTCTCTTGTTGATGGAGAGTCTAGTGGCTTGAAGATGAGCCTTGATGAGGAGCTTGGGATTCCAGCAATGAGACACCTGGTGTGAAGAAGGCTATGGAAGCCATGAATGAAAAGTTACGAAGGTCTGGAAGAGTCAAAAGCCCTGTATAGAGGTTGACTTATGATAGTTATGTGGCACATCATTATACTTATATGGCAAAAGTTGTGCAGGTTGTAGAGACCACATGTTTTGATGACGCTATTGGAAGTGTGTGTTGGGAGAAAGCTATGGATGAGGAGATGGATGCATTGTATGGAAATGAGACTTGGGATTTGGTGCCATTGCCTAAAGGCAAGAAAGCTATTGGCTATAAGTGGGTGTATAAGGTGCGTTAGGAGACTTTTGGACATCTTTTGGGACTTGTAAGGATTCCTAATTTTTAGGGATTAAGGCTAATTTTGTGCTTTCTTAAGGAGACAAGGTCAATCAAGAGGGCTACTTGGAGCCTATAATTTGAGCTTTCTAGCCCATAACTCCCCTATAAAAATAGGGTCTAATGTTGTCATTCTCTGTCCTCTTCTCTTTCTACCAAACTCATAACTAAGGGGGCTTGGCAAAATGAATTTTGTTTTTCCCATTTTGCAAGTTTTATACTTTGAAACTAACCCCAGACTCATATATATGTAAAACATTCAATTTTTAACCTTGATTTTACCTTAAAACCCACTCTATCTCATCATTGAATGCCTCCACCTTTTTCTCCTTCATTTAATGCCTCCACTTCCCCACCAAATCAACCAAATCAGAGATCTCTTGTCACTTTCCACATCATCAAGTGCTGATCATCTTTCTTGTGGTCCCACCCATAGGAGATGCTCAAGGTACAAGGCTTTCTAGGAGATACGACACTACCAGCAGTCCGTAGAGCTTCTCATCCAGAGGGCACCTTTCTCACGAACGTGCAAAGAAATTTTATGGGAATATAAGATGGAATATCGGATGCAGTCGGTTGCCCTTGAGGACTTGCAAGAAGCCGCTGAAGTATATCTTGTTAATCTATTTGAGGATACCAACTTGTGTGCCATCCATGCAAAGCGGGTCACCATAATGGGAAAGGATATGCAATTGGCCCATAGTATTCGTGGAGAAAAGGGGAACGAAAAATGAGGAGTGTTCAATGATGTATCTTTCCATTTCGCCGCCGCGCGATTTTCCCAAAGGAAAGATTCCCGGGCTAGTTGTGGTGGAGGTTTCCTTCAGTGGGGATTTTTCTAGCAGAGTTGTACAGTAGTGTTTCCCCAGCAGGGTCGCCAGGCATTTCTTCGCTAATTTTCCTCTTAGTGGAATGGCAAGACGGCAGTCTGGGGTGTCATACCAGTCAGGCAATGCCGTGGGAGACATGTAGCCACCCGTCAGAGCTTTTGGATTTGAACATCAAATCTAGAGTGGTCATGGGGACACTCAAAACTCAACTCAGCCTTGGAACTCTTCACACTCACACTCTGCTCTCACACTGCTAACTCTCTCTCTCTCTCTCTCTCTCTCTCTCTCTCTCTCTCTCTCTCTGTGGCACACAACATGTTTCTTAAAACAGAGACACATCATTTCAAGTCAACACATTGTCGAGAATAAACAGAGATAAAGTGAGTTGCAACATTGCTCCAAAATCGGCACAAACTCCTAAGTACAAATTCACTACAGAGCAACTACTCAAGACATGACTGAAAATCTCCTAAGAACTACAACCATAGCATGGTTCAACTTCACACCTAAAAAGGGAAGCACCATAATAGTGGGCCGCTAATTTTTAAGTCTATAGATATAAGTATATGTAAGTACAAAAATAAATATAACTTTAAGTATATATTTAAGTGCAAATAATAATATAAGTAACTATGTAAATGTTATGGATCACCCTAACCCTCCTTGAAACACATCCAAAAAGAGATTACTAGGTGAACCGCAACTGTCCTGGGGATCTTTCTAATGGCCAAGCTCGTAACCCTTGAAGTCTCCAAGCTCCACAACTCCTTGAGAAGATTTATTATGATATTAACAAAGACTGTTGAGGCTCGACGCACTAACTGAGAGTCTAATCTCACAGTAGCTTTATGGACCTATCGCATGCCATTTAAGACGGTAAATGGACTTGAGGCAATAATGCCTTGGGATTTCATGATCCCTAGCTTAAGGGTAGCTGGAAGTGAAAATCTTAATGGTAATGAAATGGATGATCAGTTGTTTGTTTTAGTAATTGGTTGCACGCCATTTAAGATGGTGTATGGAGTTGAGGTAGTAATGCCTTAGGGACTCATGATCCCTAGCTTAGGGTATGTGTAAGTGAAAATCTCAATGGTAATGAAATGGATGATCGGTTGTTTGTTTTAGAACAACTTACATAGGAAAGGCAAAGTACAGTGCAAAACATGCTGACAAAAAAGGACCAAAGAAAGAAGTGGTTTGACTAAAATCTCAAGCACAAGAAGATCGAGGTAGGAGATATTGTACTTATGTATGGTGTTCGTAATGAAAGAAAAATCTCAAATATATTGCAAAGGGATCATTTAGGGTTTGTGACGTTACTCCACAACATACTATACGTGGTGAGACTCTTGGTGGAGTTGAAACTGTCGGCTTCCTTAATGGTAGTAAGTTGGAGATCGGGCTTTCGCCCACTTTCGCCCATTGTCCAATATTCCCCTTACCCCAAAGAATCCTTACGTGCTTCTCATGACAAGAAATCCACCATGGACCCCTTACCCCAAAGAATCCTTACGTGCTTCTCATGACAAGAAAGCCACCATGGAAAGGGCTTCTCAAAAGAAGATCTAAGCCCAACAGGAGGCAAGGGAAAGATGAGAAAAACTTCAATAACGTCTGGAAGCAAACATTGGACCTACTGCACAAGCTTGTATTGGAGAGGTAATCGACAATATATGGAGGATCACATCCCAGCTCTCAGAAAATCCATTAAGTTGGCTAGCCCCTATGGTAAAGTGTTTTATAATGCTATGCTTGACACAGGTGCTAGTCACAATCTACTCTCCTTTGCTACATGGAATCAGTTGGGTAAACCTCAACTTGAAAAGTTAAACATGAGAATAGAGGATGTAAGTGCCAAAAATACCAAGGTACTTGGTTTTCTTAGAACTATCATCTACGGTGATAACAGGCACTTGGTTGATAGCTTTTTGGTCATGCCCATAGGAACTTTAAAAGAACATGTCATTCTTGGATGGACCTGGATGATAGCGACTCAATGTGTAATCGGCTGGGCAACAAGGAGTGTCTCAATGGAAAATAATTCTAACCCTACATTTTTACACTCCACGAACATTGTCCCCATATCAAATGTGTTGGACCGGCAACAAGCGTTTGAATGCCACAACAATAACAAAGCCTCAACATCAACATGAACATTGCCTCCACATCAAATGCATTGGACAAGCAACAATATCCCACAAGATTTAGATTTCAAAATATGTTAAAAAGATGGTGTTCCCCTTAAGAAAAGAAGACTCTAACAAAGCCTTCAGTTCTCATGAGGCCTCTACAAGTTATTCAATGCCTACTCAGCCTCCATTTTCAAAAGTACTTCAGGAGATCCCAGTACTTGGGGAAAGACTAGCCACCCAACAAGTTCTTTCATCAATGTCAACACCTCTCCAAGAACCTGCAAGTTCTATCTGTGCTTATGAAATCATATTACCATATTTAATCCTCAATTACTCACAACATCAACAACCAGGTGCGCCCCAAAGCAAGAGTACCAAGTGGATAAAAGCTAGAGAGGGTGGCTATAGAAAGCTTACATAAGCCTTTGTGAAGTCTAGGGATGACCTACAAAAATAGTAAGGGGGGAATTTCCATAAAGCCTAAAACTTTACCCCCTAGTTTCGCTCCCTGAGACAAATTTCATGTCCATATCAAGAGGGAGCCTGTTGGAAAAACCTAACCCATGACAATATAGATTGCAACAACATGTACAACAATATAGCACCTATACATACACATACTAAAAATCTACCTAACCATAAAAATTAACCCAAAAAGAAAAAGATGATGAGAAAGAGCATATGTCAAAATAAGAGAATGAAGTATGGCTCTGTTTTTACTAACAGGCCATGACCATGCATTTTTCTTAGATTGATACAAGTGACCCTATCCTAAACCCAGATTACCTAGATTGGTACTATCAAGGGCCATGACCATGCATTTTTCTTAGATTGATACAAGTGACCCTATCCTAAACCCAGATTACCTAGATTGGTGCTATCAAGGGCACCTAAGTATTCCTCCTTTCCAAACCCACTCACGCTATTTTTATGCACCACTAGGGGAGCAATGTTGTGGAGCCCCCTTTGTAGACCTACTCTACCTACAGTTTCATCCCCTTGCACCATGTTTTAGCTATGAGGGTCACATGTTGTACGTAATGTCATACTTATTCTGGCACTATGTAGAACTTAATTTAGGTGCTATAGGAGGATAGGACTCTTGCAGTCCGTGGTAGGAGAGACACCACATCATGATGACGTGAGTGTACTTTACGTAGTGGGAGAACCCTATCAATTAAGAAATGCACAAGAAGAGCTTGAAGATTAGGGGAGGAGGGCAAGAGCTTATGCACTTACACCGTCATTCTATGAAATAATGTAGCTACTTAGCTTACTTACCTATAGTACTTATGCCATATCATAGTGAGGATGCACTCAGATTGTTACCTCATACACTAGAGGAGACATATATATTAGAAGTAAACCGTGAGGATAATGAGCTTAGTATTGACACTGAGTCTAACCTAGGGTATAAGTTATGACTATCTAATGATGATTTGTTACACTAATTTTTGATGATTTTTTAAGGTTCACAGGAAGCACAAGGGAAGTTCTCAACATTACAAGTACAATTTGCAAGACTGAGTTCCCAACCATATAACAAACTAGGTGTATTCTAAACCCATTCTTAACTAATGCTATTGTTTTGAATTTTAATCTTTTTATAATTCTCAATTTAATGTTTGTTCGAGTGCTTGGTTGCATTGTTCTATGATTGGTCTATCACTTTTCTAGTTATTACTTGGATAACCATTCAAGATTTGGTCCTAGTTCAACCCTTTCTGAGATCAATTTTAAAGTATACCAAAGGAGTATTCCAAGTACTCCACCTTCCTCAATGTGCCCTCTTTAGTTAGAATATAGCCTTCTAGGGAATTGTGAAAGTGAAACTAGTTTAAACAAAAAAAAAATCAAAAAAGGAAAAAAAACCAAGAAGATAATCATTACCATGTGCGATCTAGGTAGGACTTTTGGCTCTTAGTGATGGAGCCTTGGGACTGTAGCCTTGGTCTCCATGCAATGGGACCTTGTGGCTAACAATCTACCAATAAAGAGTTTTTTAAAAAAACCATCGCTATAGAGGTACTTAGTAGTTCTTAGATACTCTTGTTATGAGGTCTCTGGGCCATTGCTTGGGGCTCTGCAGAGTGGTGTCCTAATTTTACATTTTTATCATCTTATTAAATTTTAAAAAATGGTGAAAGCATGTAATAATCACTTAGCAATTTCATTTATGAGGCAAGATAATAGTTAGAGATGGTTTCCCCAAAGTGATCATGTGTAGAGACTAGGGTTATAACCCAAGGCATGCTCTTTGCTTCATCTTAGTATAGATAGAATTTAGACCAACCTTGATAATACCCTTGTCTTAACTAGAAAAATTTGACCAGCACAACAATATTTCCTCACTGCTTGATTAGGTGCTTGCATTGGGCTTCGATTTTAATTATTTTCACAAGAACACCTTAATGGTACCATGTTGCCTTGTAGGACCATACAAGAGGTCCTTCAACATTTCCAATGCCACCATGCATCTAGCATACGGCCTCAACACATCTTCATCAACATATTTTGAGAATGGAATCTGCATCAGGAAAGAAGGCATGTTAACCCTCATTGGACACCTCTCTAGTGTCGACGCCATCCATTGGCAACCATCACCTCATTGGGCTATGGCATTAGAAATGCTAATATTGTATATTTTATGTGTGCGACCGTCTCGCTTGTCTATGAAAGGTGCACCAGAGGATTAATTATTGAGATTGCATGGTTAAATTAAATGTTTGCACAAGCCAAGGAAGCCTTGGATAGCCATGGACGTATGCTTTAAGTATGGTCGGCCAAGGTGTAAATGCTTGGGGCCAAGATAAGGGTCAATTTGTATTATCACCATTCATTCTCTTATGCATAATCAATAGAGTGCTCTTCTTCTCTACTCTCTTACTCTCTTGTGTCTTGCTTGCCTATTTTGATTTGAGCTCTTGTGTGCTCATTGCATGTGTGTGTGAGAGAGAGTGAGTGTGAGATTGAGTGTGAGGAATGTTATGCTGCGTTTGGAGTGCGGAGGTGGCAGCGGAGTGGACCTCTCAGGTGCTCCTGCATAGCACAACCTACAAGGATCCCAAGCATAATTATTCACAAGGTGAGTGACACACCTTGACCCTACATTTGTGACCTAGGTCATGGAACATTGGCTTCTTGGTTAAGCTATTTTATGCTCCCGAGTGTGGTTGGGCAAAGCCCCACGAGACAAGTGGTTGTTTCCTATGTCTTTTCCATGTCGCAAGGGCCTTCCAACTAGTACTAATCATGGATGACAATGTGGAATGCATAACCTATCAACAATGAATATACATTGGTTAATGTGATCAAATCTCATCATCCAAAGGCTCGCCTTCTTAAATGTATTCACAACTTTTTCTATTCGGGAAAAGTTGTTGGACAAGATGTTCCCTCGCCATATGCACTTCTTGTTAATAGAACTAAATAGGGATTGGCAAAAGTACATTTTTTATACTTACTTTGTCATGAGCATTATCTCTCTCCTTAATGAATCTATGTAATAATAATTTTAATAAATTATTTTGATCACTAAGATCAAGAGTTATATAGCCATGGATGAGATATTTCTTTTTATTAGTTTATTTTATACTCTTGGATATCTTGAGTTTACATGAAAGTTGTATTCAAATAGAGACCATACTAGCAAGAAAGGATGCATTGCTCTTAAGAGGGTACTAATAAGAATGGATACATGTCTTTTCTTGAAGAGAACTACTAAGAAGAATGGATACATTGCAGACCACTGAAGAGTCCTAGATATCATGGATGAGATATTTCTTTTTATTATTTATTTTATACTCTTGGATATCATAAGTTTATGTTGCCATATATATATAGGCAGTGATGTGTGTGAACACACTTAGGACCGCAGGGGCACTTTTTCCCTCTTTAGGAGGTTTTTTCCCCCGGCTTGTATATACGCCCATCCTTCTAGGGCTAACTTATCTTTGTACATTGACACAATCTAATACACTTTGTGTTGTGTGCATTCTTGCTTCTTCTTCTCCAAGCTTTGTGTACTTTCCTGCAACCCTAATTCCAACAGTTTACATGAAAGTTGTATTCAAATAGAGAGCATACTAGCAAGAAAGGATGCATTGCTCTTAAGAGCATACTAATAAGGTCTCATAGGGAGTGATTAAAGGACTAGGGGCTCGTGGATACAATTGATAAGGTGGTTGAGTTGGGGGAGTTATAGGTGGAGTGTAGAGTTAGGCCGATTAGAGTGGTGGTGGGGTGGTATCAAAATTGAGAAGAATATGGGGAAAGGGTGAGCTTGAGCTCTTTGCAAGAAAAAACACACACATAAGAGTAGATAAGCACACAAGAGTAGAGAAGCACACAAGAGATGTCTCATTTGCATCTACTAATGCAGCCATCTCTTCATTCCATGTCATCTTCCCACCAATGCTTATGTCCAAGTGCCTCCTCAAAACATGTGGATTCTATCTCTTGTATTTCTTTGACCATATATGCATAATGATAGGTTGGTACACCCATAATATCTCATCCTGTCCACTTTGACCCTTGTAGACCTAGATCACTGCCACGTGTTCTTAACATAGCTTTGGCTCTTTGTACACTAGGTGTAACAACAATAGGCGGGATCCCAACCTCCTTATCAAGGCTTTGTTCTGAGCCACTATCCCTTATTGAAACATCATGCATCATGAAAGGCATATCCATCTTCTGTTTTTCCTTATGTGATACATATGAATTTGCTAAATTTTTAGCACTTGTAGTAGTACTACCAAATGATGTGTCAAAATTCGTGGCATTCTATCTCAACCTTCACGAACAGGGTCTAACAATAATAGTTCCATTGCTAGAGGAATCTTCTGGTCCAAGAACTACATGTGATTGTTGCTGCACTTCATTTGTTGTAGCCACATTTATTATTTACATCAGCCTCGATGGGATCTTTCACTGGTGTACACCGGCTACTCATCTCATCAAACACAACATCCGTACTTGTATCTCTCACACACAGTGGGGTTATAGCATCTAAACCTTTCTACTCCAAAGATACATTGTTTTCCATTTGATTTTTTTTCTAGCAAAATTTTGTTTAAGTGTCATGCCATGAATTGCCTATTAGCACAAACAAAACATTAGGCACACATAAAATAGCCAAAATTGAAACTTCCTTGTGGGGCCAAAAAATGAGGCCCAAAATGGCCTCGAATTCAAAATCTGAGAACATTGAGGTTGTACAGACCTATCTCACACAATATAATTCCCCTTTTTTGCTTTACTGTGAAGGGCATTGACAGTGCACTTTATTGATGTGCCTTCTTGTTTACTAGCAACTACCTACAAAGATGAATAGTAGGTAGTTGTAGAGATTTGTAAGTAGTTATAGAGATATGTAGGTAGTTATAGAGATTTGCTTCCAAATTAGAGGGAAAGAGATGGAGTTATCATTACCTATGTATCGCTTCCTTTTCTCGTCTCTTGAGCCTCTTGAGTTACCATTACCTATGTATCGCTTCCTTTTCTTGTTTCTTGAGCCTCTTTAGTTACCATTACCTGTGTATCGCTTATTTTCTTGTTTCTTGAGCCTCTTTAGTTACCATTACCTGTGTATCGCTTATTTTTCTTTCATGTAACTTGCCTCTTGATCTCTCTTTGTTGCAAATGGGTTCTTTGATACCATGAGAAGAATGCGGGGGAGAGGGTGAGCTTGAGCTCCTTGCACACACACACACACACACACACACACACACACACACACACACACACACACAAGAGTAGACAAGATCATAAGAGATATAAATGGCTAAAGTTTCTTCTATTCTCTTCTTTTCTCTATAACCATAACATAAAGATAAGAGTATATAATATAAGGGTAAAATGTACAAGGTTGGTCCACATTGTAAACTCGACTGTACATGATCTGGCGCTACAACTATATGTCGTAACCCTAGTGAACAAAAGTGGTTGTCTCATATCCTGTAAACCATTGGCAGCATATCTCCCATAATCTCATCAACCATGTGAGTTGCAAAAGTGTGGAGCTACCATCCTAGTGTGTCCTCCATATCCACACTAGTTGAGCTTGATATCTCAACATGAATCACTCATGGTGGTGGGGGGTTGTGTTTGGCTCTTGGTTATTTTGTTTGTTGCTATTTCATAAGATCAATTGCTTAATTTACTATCAAGTTGACCTAACTTCTTATACAAAGTGAAGGATGTAACCAATTGTTTAATTTACTATCAAGTTGACCTAACTTCTTATACAAAGTGAAGGATGTAACCAATTACTCAATTTACTATCAAATGGACTCGATACTTATTAAGGGTGTCTGAGGACATGAAATTAGGTCAATTTTCTATCAAATTGACCGAATTCTTATTAAGGCATTATTCTTCTATGCTCGAGGAGGTGAAATTATTCTTTTTATATCATTGGGATGTAGCATGATATATGTAGAAGGGCAATGGGACAAGGTCCACAAACCTATGATCTTGTTCAAGTTGCTCAATGGATTAAAGCTAATTATAACTAACTCAAAGTCAATTATCCAAGTGTAGTACCAATGTGAAAAACCTTTTCTTGGCTTTTATTGGATATTTGAGATCTAATGGAAATTAACATTCATAATAGTTTTAAAAAAAGAGGCTCTCTAAATGCTCAAGGAAGACCTAGATGTTCTCAATGACATTCATAGCCATGCTAAAATATTTTACGAGAAGATTAAAGCAAACAGTTCACAATTTAAAAATGTGTAACTTTATGTACAAGATCTAGAAAAGTTGTCTCTACTAAAACTAGAAACAATTGAGGAGATGGTTACTAGGAGCTTCCCTTTCACACATTCTAGCTACAAGCAAGTTTTTTGGTGTACTCTTCAATGTTGTTTGACCAGTCAATAATACTCTTGTTAGAGCCATTTAGATTTTGATGGCATAATCTCCTCTAGTAGTCACTTGTTATTTCTAAGCTTCTAGCACCACCGCCAACTACTCAGAAAGAAGCCAATGAAGATGGTGGGAAAGGACCTGGGCGTGTGTGTGTGCCTATCCATGAATAGTAACTCACATGCATGTTAAAATTACAGCAATGTGATGAGCTATGGTGGATCAAATACTAGAATCAACATGATTAACAAAGTGATTAGTAAATAATTAAGACGTGATTAGTGATTAGTGAGTAATTAAGATGTGATTAATGATTAGTGATTAGTGATTAGTGAGTAATTAACAAATAGCTTAATGTAGGCATGGATAATCAAAACCAGCAAATTCTCATTAGGCCAATGCCTCAATTTATAGTGTTTACATCCAAGCATCTAATCCCACTGATTTCTCCTTGATTCTCTCCACCTCTTCACTTTTCCCAGAATATCTCCACACTTCCTAAATCTTCTCATGCTACCCTTTATTCTCTCCACCTCTTCACTTTTCCCAGAATATCTCCACACTTCCTAAATCTTCTCATGCTACCCTTTATTCTCTCCCAGTAGATTCTTCTCACCTTTTCACAGGTTCTCTCACATTTACACATTCTCTTTTACAGCCTCTAACCAAGGGCTTGTTCCCGCACACACCTATTCACTTGTATATTTCAACACCTCCCCTCACGTGAATACTCCTAGCACACCTGGACCCTATACCAAGTTTCCCTCTTACTTGATAGTCCGTGACCAGTGTGTAGCACACACACCTGGACCCTATACCAAGTTTCTCTCTTACTTGATAGCCCGTGACCAGTGCCTCAAGTCCCTAAACTCATAGTCCTTGACACTCTCTCTCTCCATGTGTCCAAGGCTACTACAAGTGCCCGCGACCTTGACTAAAGTGCTCACACATACATCTATCTACCACGTGGCCTACATCATCGGTGGCTCAAAGGTGGTTTTACTTTGTTGGGGCAAGTTACATTGTGTGGGGTCTCTCTCTCTCTCTCTCTCTCTCTCTCTGAGATTTTCACATGGCTCCTCACTCTTTGGAGCCTCACATCTTCTCTTGTCTTCAGTCTTCTTGTCATGGCAGCTTCTCTTCACGCGCCATGTCTTCCTTCAATGCTTCCTCTAGATCTTCTTCTCGGTGTGGATCCTTTTCTTGGAAAGAGATGTTCTTCTTCTCTCATGGCTGGGGCCATGAGCTTGTCCGTCAACTCTTCTTGCTCCATGTGAGCAATATATTTAAATGTTTTGTTGACAGTTCTTTTGGGCTTTTAATGTTTATCTTGTGTCATTATGCAATGCAAACCCAAATCTATGTGGGAGGTCTTACCTCTTGCCTTATTCTAGACAAGGGCAGTATATGAACCCATTTTTACACTGATGTAATGTGCCCAATACATAATGCATATAGCATTCATTCTTATGCACATTCCCAAATGCAACTCTGGCTATGAATAATCTTGAATTTGAGTGTGATTTACAGGCATTAACCAAGGGTTAAATGCAAAATGATGATAACCACAATTTTATCAGCATAATTTTACCAAAAATTACATTAAATCAAGGGTAACCAATTTGTACAGAATGGTTGGAGTATCAAACCAACTCCGAATTGCGATCTAAAGTTATAGGGATCTGTACCAGATACCTAATGGTTAATTTGAACCCTCAATTGACCAAAATATAGTGATTAGTACTGATTAATCAATGATTAGCAAATTAATCCACTATTTTGTGTGCAAAAAACAGAGTATGCGGGGAGTCCAGATCTGATGCCTTAGACTTCAAATGAGTTCAAATGCTTTCAAGGCCATCCCTTCCCCTAGTGTAGAATAATGCATAATCTCCTCCGACAGACAAGTGTATGGCGAGGCTCCTGTGCGACTAGAAGGGTTTGGGCTAATTTTAAGTGTGCAAGGAAAGGGAGCTCCTCCATTGGTTGGGGGTGCAGAGACTAGTTGAAAAAAGAGGAAAAATTATAATTTTTTACTAATCCTAATTAGCAAAATGATTAGCAAGATAATGAGCTCACAAATTGATGGATTCTAGGCATGGCTCTGATACCATGTTAAAATTACAGCAATGTGATGAGCTATGGTGGATCAAATACTAGAATCAACATCATTAACAAAGTGAGCAAATAATTAAGATGTGATTAGTGAGTAATTAAGATATTATTAGTGAGTAATTAAGATATAATTAGTGAGTAATTAAGATGTAATTAGTGAGTAATTAACAAATAGCTTAACGTGATTAGTGAGTAATTAACAAATAGCTTAATGTGATTAGTGAGTAATTAAGATGTAATTAGTGAGTAATTAACAAATAGCTTAACGTGATTAGTGAGTAATTAACAAATAGCTTAACGTGATTAGTGAGTAATTAACAAATAGCTTAATGTAGGCATGGATAATCAAAAACCAGCAAATTCTCATTAGGCCAATGCCTCAATTTATAGTGTTTACATCCAAGCATCTAATCCCACTGATTTCTCCTTGATTCTCTCCACCTCTTCACTTTTCCCAGAATATCTCCACACTTCCTAAATCTTCCAGAATATCTCCCAGAATATCTCCACACTTCCTAAATCTTCTCAGGCTACCCTTTATTCTCTCCCAGTAGATTCTTCTCACCTTTTCATAGGTTCTCTCACATTTACACATTCTCTTTTACAGCCTCTAAACTAAGGGCTTGTTCCCACACACACCCTATTCACTTGTATATTTCAACAATGCATGTATGTCCAATGTTTGGGATCTCACATCCAAAACTTTACATAACCACCTTCAACATGAATGAAATCCGCCTGGTGAATCATCACATAGATCACCTATTTGCCTAGTGACCATCCTTGATACACCCTTCAACATGAATGAAATCTGCCTGGTGAATCAACACATAGATCACCTATTTGCCTAGTGGAAGCTTTTGACCATCCTTGCAGCACCACACCAATGGAGGGCAGCATTTTGTTAATCCCAGGGACTACCTAGCCATAGGTCACCTAGGATTCCAACCCCAGTGGGACACACACTATCTCCTTAGTGATCACCAAATGTGGTGAGAATACATGGTTGTACCTAGAGAAGTCCACATTGACCCCAAGTACATGCCAACCAAAAGAAGGTAGTCTTGGGATTA
Organism: Cibotium barometz; assembly: GCF_041138505.1. NCBI lineage: Eukaryota > Viridiplantae > Streptophyta > Polypodiopsida > Cyatheales > Cibotiaceae > Cibotium > Cibotium barometz. The sequence goes on from NC_141109.1 coordinate 2,181,268, forward strand.
GTCCATGTGCAAGTTCTTACACATGGAAGGCAAAGGGCCCGTCTACAACTTCCCATACATTGATGGCCTCCACACTACTCATCACCACAAAAATGCAGCTCCAATTGAGGAGCCTTAATGGCCTCTTCTACACCAAGGTACTTGACTCCATTATAGTAGCCACATGCTGGTTCTTCCAGCTCATCATCCCATCACTAAGGAGGTGCCCAAGGGCCAATGGACAAGCAGAGAAGAGCAGTTGGTCTTCAACCTCAATGAAGGTCCCAAATTTCGCCAACAATTAGATCTTTACAACGTTGTCAAATACTTCCACAACCACCATAGACTAGTCACTTTCAAAGACTTGCCAGATACTAGATTATGGGAACCCTTTGATATCATGTGCCGATCTACTCATTAGCTTTCTTGCAAGTCCTTAATCACATCCTCCTATGAGACTAGTGGTACCTTTGGAACCAATGTGGATTGGTAAGTCTCACCCCATGCCAAGCCCTATCTACTACTTTCCAAATTCTTTATGTCAGTACAAAAGCCTTGTCTATGGGTGCCACCCACAAGCCGCATCAAAAAAAGAGTAGAAGAAAGTAGTGGGTTGAAGTTCGACATGGGGAAGGAGCTTCTACACGGGCACATATTTAGACCCATGCCCATACACGACACCTGCAATATACACAAGGGCTCTACATTTAAGAAACACATAGGAAACCACTCTTTCAAGTACGTACATTAAGCCTCATCATAGACCACCACCATCCAAGTAAATTTTTGGATGGGAGGAGCATGACAGGCATAAGCTTGTCCCACGGGCTCTACATTTATTAAACACATAGGAAACCACTCTTTCAATTACTTACATTAAGCCTCATCATAGACCACCAGCATCCAAGTAAATTTTTGGATGGGGGGCTATCACCTCAATCTTCCTCAAATCAACACGAACCTTTCATAGCCTCGTCTTCAACCACACCACCTTGCCTCTCACACATGCCAAATCCCTTAAGCCATAGAGGCCATCCAGCTCTCATGGGAAAAGCTAGTTGCCCTGCATCAACAATCCAATGATCTTGGCTCCCTGAGAAAAGGGATATCGAGTAAATGTCAAATAAAGTAGCAACTAACAACGAGAGTTGAAGAAAGCAATTGAGTTGGAGGAATACACACATAGGGGCACACCCTACCCATTGCCCATGCACGTCACCTGTGTATTTCATCTTTTGTAAGACGGTGCAGGAGCATACGAAGCAGCCTCACCTTGAGCTTAATGAAAGTCTAGGGATTTCGTGTATATACTTGCTTAAGACTAGTAATAGAGGCAAGACCATTTTTAAGTTCGGCCAGCCTAGTGTGATAACTAATTACTTGTTTATAAGTCATTTTTGACACTAAGCAATACACAATCAATCCCTTGCAATAGAGTACTTGTGAGCTCCTCTTCTTGATTCTTGCTTGCATGTATGCTATTGAATCTTGCTTGTTGTAGTTTGTTTGTAGGTCTCCCTCTTGCATTAGCTTCTTCTTCTTCCCCTACCTTTTGTGAGGCAAAACCATAGCAAAGACGAATCCTTGCCTTCTGTGAGAAAGAACCATCGCGAAGACAAATCTCTATTGAAGCCACCTTTAAGATAATAATTTTATTTTTCTTCAGGGAATTGACAGTTTTGAATCTTTGTAATCCCAAAACCATAATGTGAAATTAAGTTCTTGAAGTTGTCTCATGATCTTTTTCGGTCACTCTATTAGACCCACTTCTTTTTAGGTTTGTGAAGAAGCCTTCATCATGTGAAGCTCCACCTTATCTCATACAATTAGCGCTTGAACTAGGCTTCTCGTGATCATCTCATTTCAGGTCATAATGTTTCCAGCACCCACCAAATTGTCATGAAGTTGTATGATCTTTGTGACATAGGAGGTACCAACATCTATTTTTTTCTAGATTCCCAATGATTTGATTTCTAATTGTACGTCTCTCTAAGATAGCATTGCCTCAAACGACTTCTTTGGAATTTCAAATGCCTATGAGCTATCTAAACAACTCATACTTCATATTTTGCCTTAGCAATGAACACTAAGCATTATCTTTTTTATCTTATTTCACCTTTTGCTGCAAGTCTTTTTTCTATAGCTTGCACCATGTTCCAACTATTCCCAAATTTCTTTCATAAAGCTTGAATATAGTTTCAAAAGTCATGTTTCTAAGGATGCCATCTCTCTTTGCCCTTTTTCTAAATAGAAAGCAATAGATATGATGAACAAAGACTGCTCATTAAGCTTGTCTAAGCAAACTTGCTCCAAATACTAGCTTGGATCAAAGAGGAAGGGTGGTCTTGTACCACAAATTTGGAGTTACAAGCTCAAATATCACTTCCAAAGATCATAGAGTGAACAAGGAGTACGAAAACAAAGACTTATGTATTGAAAAATGAAGCAAAGCTACCCAACTACAATGAAGTGTAGAAGGCCAAACCCCATCAATGATAATGATAAGTACTAATGGAGAAATAGTCCCATATAATGAAAAGGGCATGTAACTTCACTATGCTTCTTAGTTACATGAGAATCATGTTTTTCGCATGCCAAACTGCTAAGATTTCTACTAAAACATAAGCCAAAAATCAGCTTTTGTTGCACCTACATCTTTCCATATCTTTTGGTAGACTTGATTCTTGCTAGGTAAGGATCAAGCTTGTAGAAGATAGCAATGTGCAATTCTATATGGCTTATGAAGAGAGATGGTGTGAGCTTGAACAAACTGCTGGGTAAGTTACTGTCAAAATGAGAACTGTTGAAAGTTACTGCTCAAGAACAGGTATGTTGTTGTCTCACTCGGGCTAAATCCTTCTTGGCAGATGCCCAATTGATGGTCCACTGGGCCTACCCATTCCACCCTCTGCTACCAATCACATACAGTGCACTGTCAAGGGAAGCAAGATTCCCTTGAAGGGACACAACTCTTATTTGTGGATAGGGAAAGTAGAGGCAGACCATTTGCACATTTGCTGTCAAAAGAGGCAATAGCCACAATAAGCCTGAGTCATAACAGAAATGTAAGAGACCAATCCCATCAAGAAGTCCCGAGGGAAGACATTAATCCAATCTAGCAATCTACTTATCAGTAAGTCCTTAAGGAAGACACTAATCCAATCTACCAATCTACTTATCTAAAGCGAAACCCATTTTTGTCAACAAGCATAAAACTCACGATTATAAATGGCAAGATTTACAAGTGACAGCAGCTAGATGTAGGCCATTGTCTACATTCTCAAATCCCGTCCCCCATCTTTTTCAAACATGGAGATCACCTACATTCATGATCCGTAATGACAAGCAAGAAAATGGCAGAATCGTCTACAGGTGGCACAAAGGCGGTGCAGCCAGAGGGTGGAGGCGGCTCAGTCAGACAGGAGTCTTGGCGGCGGCCAGAGCAGTGGCGGTGCTGGCTTTTGTTGGCTGCTGCTTGGCTCTGCTCAGGGCGGCGCACAGCACATATGTAGGTGGCTGGTGGCGGAGCAGGCGCTGTTGGTACTGCTGGAGGTGCAGTAGGCAGAAGTGGCACAACAGCTGGCGCATAGAAGGCGGAGCAAAGGTGGCAGTTGGCGTTGCAAAGGTGGCACAACCAAACAATAAGAGGTTTTGAATCACAAATACAAATTGTGATTCCACTAGGTTGCACTCCGTGGCCATTTGGCAGCATAGGCTTTCATAATGACAGGCCATGAAGAACTTTGGCAGGCATAGGTTGCACTCAGTGGCCATTTGACAGCATGGGCTTCCATAATGACAGGCCATCTAGAACTCTGCCTTTCCAACCTAGCAGCATCCAGCATCCATCTTCATCCACACAAAAATTATTGTCATAACTGTGTTTAACAATAGCCTGAGCCTCCCTCACCATATTTTGATGCAAAGGCATCGGCTCAAATCCAGCCCTGTATGTTCGATTTTGCCATTGACTGTACTTCTCAGGTCTCTCTACCCTCTCTGGCCCTTCAATTGCAACAATGTTAAGAATGTTCCTACCCAACACTTCCCTTTCAATCATCATCCTTTCTTGGTTGTCTCTTCTGGTTGTGGCGTCTATCATGTCAAATTTACTGGAATAGACAGCAAGGGCTTCCTTGAATCTGGACATAAAAAAGGGGACATTGTAGCTTCCATTCTTGATTCCTTGAACAAAAATCTTTGGGTTCATGCTGCGGATCTTACTGAGCACGGTCTTCCGAGGATTTGAAGCCAGTACTGTCTCATCAAGCAGATGGTGTAGCCTGTACATGCTGTTCACCACAAGAACCTCATCCTGCCTCAGATGTAAAGAGGATGGCTGGACATTCTCCCACTTGCTTGCGACTGCATGATACTCAAATGGCACTCCATATGTTTTTGCATATTCTGCTAATCGCCGACCTGTCAACTCTACTCTTTCTGCAGACTTGATTGCTGGCTGAGGAAAATCAATCCCCGTGATGCGAAGAAGGGGAGGTCCGCCTTTGCGCTCAGCAAGGGCACTGATCAGATATGGCCATTGTAGCCCATATAAAATGCCGTAATCTACAATGTGCAGCCTAGAAGCACCCTTGGCTGCTGCAAGAATGGCTCTGTTGCCAAAGTAGTAAGAAACCTTGAAAAAGGGGCAAACCTCCATGTAAAGATGATGGGCTTTGAGCATTTTGGCTGCTGAAGGCCCATTGTTAGTGAAGGCTGTGTACAAACGACCACCTGTGCCAGAGAGGCGGGCAACCAAGCCTTCAGCAAAATAATGAGCCAGCCGTTGCAAACCATCTCCATAAGGAGACGAATACTGCCTGATCTCTTGCAAAATCTCGTGGGCTCTTCGTATATTGTCTGCCGCAACAGCCTGTGCACAGCCCACTAATAAACTCTTCAAATCAACAGTTGTTGCAAATTCCATTGCTCCCCTACCAAAATCCTTCTGGATGGGAATTCTGCGGGCCTCCTCCCTCATACAAGCTATCCCATCATTGAGAATCCTGGCATACCTCTCTGCATTCAAGTCCTTGTTTTGCACAAAAGAAACCACTTCCTCTCCCCTAAAATCCAAAGTTATGTCACTGCTCCCAGACAAAGGGGAGCTGATGCTTCGAAGCTTCCCTTCCAGTTGTGATGCATCTCGTTTGAACCTACTACCATTAGCAGCAGGGTACGTGCTGCTGGCAGGGATATCCAGGGTATCGGAGACCGACCTTCTGAAGGGCTTGGTATGATCAGTGCAATGGGACTGGTGCAGATCGACACCATTCGACCCTAAGATTGGGCTCTGCTGCCCATTCGACTTGGTTCTAGTCTGGAGCCCATGGCCATTCCAGGGAAAGTTGAGGGTAGAAGAGACAGAAAATACAGATGTATCATCCCACATAGTGGTTTCAGCTTGACATGGCAAGGAGTCCAATTTAGAGAAAGAATCCTGCTGAGAGACAACATTGTTGCTAGCTTGAGAGCTAGTGTCGGAAGACAGTTGGGGTGAAAGGAGAACACTTCCTGCTAAATCAGAAGACCAGGGAGGTGAAAAGTCTGCCACGGCCAGAGTGGGCACCGCTGCCACAGGAGCTTCCTGCACTGGGGAGATGGCTTCCATGTTGTTGAGCAGATCGTCCACCCATCGGTACTCCTCACCGGCCCAGTTCCCTTCGTCGTGAGCAGAAGCCCTGGCAGGGTCATCCTCCTGCACGGAAAACCTAAAAGGACCTTCTACATGAGCTGAAACCCTAAAATCGTCATCCTCTGGCGCAGCAACCCTGAAACAGTCTTCCTTCTGTACAGAATGGTCTTCTTCCTGCACCGAAACCCTAGAAGGTTCTTCCTCGTTCGCAGAAACCCGAGAAGGGTCCTCGTCTGCACCGAGGATGTCGTAGAAGCCCTTGACTGTGGAATAGTAGGAGGTGCACTCCTGCATCATGCATTTGCGGTCCTCCATGTCCTCTTCCATGAGCATCTTATTGATGTACTGCAAGACGGGGTCACGGAAGGAATCCTCACCGAGGTCCAGCTGCTGTTGCTGCAGGGGAAGCGAAGCCGTGGAGGTAGCAGAGAACCAAGATCCATTGTCCACAGGGGCACAAGCAGACGCTAAAATTGAAGGAGTGGGAGGAGGGGAGCTGTTCTCCTGCAGGCGGCTGCTGGACGGGGGCGACGAGCCATGGCGATCAGAGATCGATGACGGAGAAGAGAGGTCGGGCTTGAGGTGCTGCTGCTGTTTGCGCATCTGGGTCTGCAGCAAT